>NC_139704.1:39624131-39924131 GCF_964188405.1 Protomyctophum parallelum
ATGGTGGAGTCTGCAGCCAGCTCCTCCATTTAGATAAACAACGCTTGGTCCCTCTGTTGCCAGACTACACGGGAAAATAATCAATGTTCATTTAACTCTGAGAGTGTAAAAACTGACCCAAATGGACCCATAAGAGATAAATTAAGGCTTTTCCTGTGAACTCCAATGGTGCGTTCATTCAATGTACGTGCTTGTACTGCATCCAAACATAAGCGTGTGGGTGTGTGTGTGTGTGTGTGTGTGTGTGTGTGTGTGTGTGTGTGTGTGTGTGTGTGTGACCTGTGCGTGCGTGCGACCGTGCATGTGTGCGTGCGACCGTGCGTGTGTGCCTGTGTGTGTGTGCTTCTGCAGCAGTATTACATCCTATAGTGGAGAAGGCAGCATTCCAAGTGCAACAATGTTGATTGTTTCAAGTTTTGCCTGATACATTTTGATATTTAATATATTTTAACTGTCTCAAAGATTAGCCATTCTTACATCTTTGACAGTCGGATTAATCTTCTAAAATGTCAAGATTCCCAGAAATAAGAAAGGATGTAAACCTCACATACAAAGCACTGTATAATAATAAGGCATTATAATTCCGTCAGGATTACACACACCAATTTAATGTTAATGCTAAATGACTGGAAGAGGTGACATTCAAAGCCTGCAGAAGCATACAATATATCGGGGTAGTTTATGTCTTCGAGTAAAGAAAGCTTCCGTTGCAGCAGAATAAATAAATAAAAAGTCAATTCTGACAATGTGAAGTGAGGTGAAGAGGCCTGAGGTTGGCATTGTTCAACACTGTTGTGTGGCAGCCTCTGGTTATATTCTCATCAAAGATGCTGTTGAGACACTTTTTCACTTTACAGTCTACTGAGATAATGGTGAGATAATGAAAGTAAATTGTACTACAATTTTAGTTTGAACCCTATCATCCATATTCTTGGCATATAATAGGGGAGAAATTCTTGCAAAAATAGGCAAACATTCTGTGAAAATAGCAGAACATTTGCCTACAGATGGTGTCTTTCAACAGTTGGTATCATTTAGTCTGGGTTTGGGGTCAAGGGTCATTGAGTTGACGATATAAATGATTCTTGCAATCTCTAGTGCTAAAGAATAATTGCCAGAAATGGATATCTGGGAGGGAACAGAAACGAAAATGTTATGTCAATATTTCATAGACCCTCGCTACGGAGCAGGAAGAAAGTTGTACGCTCAATCATTAAGTGGTCATTAAGGAAATCCACAAAAGATGGACCATTATGAACTTTCACCTTGTGCTCAGACGAGGAGGAGGCATAATCAGTCAGAAAGGCAACGTGTCTCATGTTTTTCATCATACTGTGCTCCGAAAAGCATGTTATGGGATATTTGGCTGGGTGGTACCACACATTGTCACTGCACGCAGTCTATCCTTTCTGTTTTGTGACTCCCTCTGTGTCTGTCCTCCCTCTCTTCCGGTATTTTAGGGCTAAAAATGCAGTGTTGCGTCATATGAACAGATACAAGTTCCCCCTCATCTCACTGTTTTAGCAGCTGTAGGACATGTTATGAGTCCATCTGTCTGAGCAATAGACCTTAAAATAACAACCATGAAATGTAATGGCATGTAATGAACCCAACTTCTAATCAACCAAAGACTGGCTGGGTTGTAAAGAAATATTATTTGATTGGAACTGCTTGTGGTGCTTCATAGAATCATAGCCCATGAAGGTTAACTACGAATCAGTGATTAGATGTACCTATGACTTAAATAAAAGGTCAAAACCATCAAAGGAATTGATTGGGGTTTTGCCCAGGGCTATTCATAAAATACACTTGGTGCATAAGTATAATGACACTCCATCCATGGTAATAGAACCTACTACTGTATGTAATTATCACAGGATGCTGACACAGAAGACAGAATTTATATGACTTGTAAATGTGTTTACATCTCAGTATGTGTTGATGCTCTGTTAGATTTTAACTATACCATTTTGTCCTGCAGTCATTCCAATGATATTTAGTGGTTTTGTCTTGGAAAAGTCAAATGTGGTCTTTGGAGTGTGCAGAATAATTGTGTATGATTAGGTCCAATTGAGTTGACATTTTATGAGGATTAATTAAGTATCCCCTTAGTTTATAAAAAGTTTGTTTAAGTCATTACATAAATATTTAGGGTATATCTTAGATGTATTTGACATCAGCAGTAACAGCAAAGTAGAGAAAATGTTCTGTTATTGCATATTTGTCTTTGAATGTCATTTTTAATTGGTTTACATATAAGGCGGTGGGTTTGTAGACATTTCCAGTGAAGGCAGTGGTGTGAGTGGGGTGTGACAACTAAGACAAAAGAGGTTAATTTGTCCGTGAATATCAATAACCTCAACAATGATCTTTATGAATGGGCTTCTATAATGCCTGACATTTGGTCAATGTTTCCCAGATAGACTGTAGGGCTTGAAAAGTTCAGATACAGTAGAATGGTTGAGTGGGAGGATGAAGGTGTACGCCCGTCTGTGTGTGTGTGCGTGTGTGTGTGTGTGTGTGTGTGGGGGGGGTGTGTTCGTGCATGCATTGATATATCTTTAGTGCATTGGGATGGTTTCTATGGGAAGTCTACCAGAGTATACCAGAGTAGGCAACCAGGGTTGCAGGGTAACTGTGGAGAGTTGAAGGGTCATGCAGCTACGGAGTGAGAACGTTCTGCTTTTCATTACATCAACCCCATATGTCCTCGTATCTGAACCGCCTCCCAGACTCCACTGCGTTTCCTGGAATTGTTATGTCAGTCAGTGATCCAATCCCTCTCTCTCTCTCACTCCCCCAAAATTTAGACATTTGTGTGTGTGGGTGTGTGCGTGCGTGCGTGCGTGCGTGCGTGCGTATGTGTGTGTGTGCTTGGGTATCTGTGACATGTATGCATGTTGAAAGGGCAAAGAGTTTGGTTGGTGTGAATGCTAGAGATTCCATTGGTGCATTTAGTGTGTGGAAGTGATTTAAATATCACTAAAAGCTGCCAGAGACAGACAGTGGGGGGGTGGGTGGGAGGTGGGGGACTTGCTGGGCATCCCGGCTTTTTAAGTAAATCTCTGAGGGCTGGCTGAAAGTTTGTTTAAATTTGTGCAGCTTGTGTTTTCTGAAGTCTTGGTCTCATCTCCTGTTTACAGAGACTGAGGCGATTCAAATCACTTGAAACAAAAACAATTTGCAAGAGTTTCTGAAATAACCCAGCATGGTGTTCCATTAGTTTGTTGCTCTTGAATAACATCATTATCTGAATGGACAGAAATAATGTTCCTCTAAGCCAAAACTGTATAATTAAGGCGGGGCTCTAATAATTAAATTAGTGGCTAAGTGTTTTTATTGGCTCATCATCAGACTTGAATTTGTAAACATTGAAACTGACTTATATTTAGTCAAAGTGTATGCTGTGATGATGGTTTATGGCCTACCCTAAACCATCATCTGATTGATTGATTGATTGATTGATTGATTGAAATATAGAATTAAACGTTTGTAGAATAAGCATAGGAAAGCACAGTTCAATACAAGGTCTGCTAAGAGGATTAAAAAACCCAAGAAAGCAGTGCACTATAAGCCTTGTTTCCATGGGGTCCTCCATTTTCAATGAATCTGAAAATGTTATGACACAAATATACAGTATATGAAGGGGAAAAAATCACATCCGTGTGAAGTGAGGGCCGCTATTATTAAAGTCTAACTCATGTTGATTAGGTGATGTTATAGTGATGTAAAACAAACTGTGCCAACACAAACATTAAACGCCATTAACAATAAAGAGACAATATGACGTAAACGACACATTATGACGTACATTTTCCCTTCTTTGTCAATGCGTTTCCTAAACAAACTGAACTAAAGATAAACATTCAATCTGTGTATAGGAGGGGCTAGCGCCCCTCAAAAATAAAATAAAATAAAAAAACATCGAATAAACGGTTAGAAATCAAAAGAAAAATATGTACAGTAAGGGGGGGGCTTTGACTTTTTAAACTGGGGCCAGTTTCGAATTGCAGTCACCCTTAACTGCTCTTAGCTCTTTGAGAGCGGTTTTGAAGGTGAATGTGAGTAGGGATTCAAAATGTCACATTCCTTTATGGCTATTGGTAGGGCATTCCACATTTTCATGACATAGGAGCAAAAAAAATGTAACCCCTTGTTTAAGCCGAATCTGGGTTGAACATGATTTGTGGAACTCCCTCTGGTGTTGTGATTGTGGACAGCGTTGACGTTTCGGAAGTAGTTTTACAGGTGGGTGTCTTTGTGGCGTTTACCGTAGACCATGGCCCATTGCCCATTGCATATAGTCGAAGAAACCTTGAATGAGTACTCCTGCTAGTCTTCAAAGTATTCTTACTGACCAGTGAGGAGATCCTGTAGACCTGGAGAAGATCAGTCGATAGTGAGGCAAAGACTATTGTTTGGCCCAGCTGAAGAAAACACCCAAAACAGAGTCCGATGGCGGGGTGTGACTGTGGCCCTATGCTCCACCTATAGAAGTCTACATGAATAAGTCAAGTGAGGAGATCCTGCACAAAAATCTTGTTCTTTGGTAATACATTAGTTGCCATTTTATCACAGGAAAGAGGGCTTTTTCCGACCTGCAGTTTGCCTAAACTTTAGGCAGAAATCTTGTAATCTATTTGGATTTGGATTGGAGATTGTAGAATTACAGTACATTTCAAGCACAACTCAAAACAAAACTGTTAACTGTGGACGACACCATAAAGCATTACACTTGTTTACATTAGTGTCCACCATGTTCAATTCATCATAACATTTAGAGACGTACAAATATACACTATATAGCCAAAACCAGAAATCATCATAGAGGAGGTAAAAACATATACAGCGAGGGGAAAAAGGGGTGGGTGGGGAATTCAGATTTGGGGGGCAGTTTTGAATTGCAGCCGTCCGTAGGTGCCCTTTGAGAGCGGTTTAAAGTAGTCAAGGGATTTGCATGTCTTAATGACTGTTGGTAGGGCGTTCCACATTTTGGTGGCATAGGAGTGAAAATAATTTAGTCCCTTGTTTGTGCCGAATCTGGGTTGCACATGGTTTGTTGAACTCCCTCTGGTGTTATGGGGGTGGACTTTGTTGACATTAAGGAGGTATTTACTATTTAGACAGGTACATGGGTATCTTGGTGGTGTATCAAATCTTGTGGACCAGACCCGGGATGCTGCATGTACTCTGTCGTCAACCCTAAGGCATTCCAGCCTATCAAAGTGGGCAGGGGTGAGGTGGGTTCGGGGAGTGCGGCCAAGTAGCAGCCTGACCAGTTAGTTTTGGTAAGTCTGGAGCCTTGTTTTAAGGGCCTTTGAGGTGCTGTGGTACCAAGAGGTGTATGCATAGTCGAAGAAACCTTTTACGAGGGCTCCTGTTAGGGTCTTCAGGGTGTTTTTGTTGACCAGTGAGGAGATCCTGTATAGGAATCTTGTTCTTTGGTTGACTTTTTTTATTACGTTGGTGGCCATTTTATCACCGGAAAGATTTGCATCCAGGATGGAACCTGGTAGGTAATTTCATCTTTTCGTGTGATAATATTGTCACCCACTCTAACCAAGAAGCCATCTGCCTTGCTGAGATGATTATTTGGTCCAAAGAGAATGGATTCCGTTTTTCCCAGGTGTAAAGACAGTTTGTCATCAGCGAGCCAGGTGCAGATTCAGTGTTCCATTCACCTCCACCATCTGTTCTCTCCCCTCCAGGTAGGATTGCATCCAGCTCACTGATGTGCTATCAAAACAAAATGCTTTTAGCTTGTTAACCAGTATGGAGGTCCAGCATGACCATGCCGCAGTATTTGCCAGCATCCACCTCTGGCAAGATACTTTTCAACCTGTTCATAGACTACTCCATCACTTTCGAGATGGAGCTTAGAATAGAAATAGGGCGGTAGTTGCCAGGTCTAATTTGCTCCCTTTCTTGTTGGTTACTTTGGCCAGTTTGAAATCTTGGGGGACCTGTCACTGTTTGATGGAGAGGTTCATTATGTGGGTGATGATTGGAGCTATAGAGATGGCTGAGTCTCTGAGAAATTTGGAGGGGATATTGTCATGGCCAGTGGCCTTGTGGGGTTGAAGGGCACTCCGTTTTTTAGTTGTTACCATTGCCAGACTTCCATAAGATAAGATAATTTAGTTGTAAGATTAGATAGTAGTAGCCTGCAGTCATAAATCTAGAACTAGTACCAGTTATATATAGGCAGGGAGATCTCAGATCAGTGAGTGAAACATCTCAATTCTAAATAGACCCAGAGAATTTAAACCTCGTTTTGCATGCAGAGCCAGAGAAGACCCCTGGTTTAAACCTAATTTAGCTGAAGATCCCTGGCCGGCCCGGGAACCCCTCGGCTCAATGAGGGTCCTTGAACGTCGGACCCTACTTTGAAAACCATTGGTCTATTAGGCTGCAATAACTCTTTATGACTTCGGTCCCCCAGCGCTGGGTCCCACTCCCACCACCCAAGCCATTGAAACCAAACTCGACATGAGGCCTGGCCTGAACTGGTGGGTGGATAAGTGAAGTCACATGGTCACTTTTCCTTTTCCAACACAAACACACCCACACTCTCTCCTCCATGCGGCGGCCGCTCTTTTCACTCTTGTCTGTTTCACTCTCTGACTCTCACACACATTATTCACACGCAGTAGGCTCCGTCTGTGCGCTGTTTGGATACTAGTACTACTGGGATAGCCATTTGTAAAAGGTAGCCTAAGCCTACTTTTTGGGGGTATACACGCACGTTTGGGCGCTGCATCGTCTTCGCAATGTACCCGAACAGAGTTTAACGTTTTACTGTACTGTACCCCCGGAGACTATCAAAAGAAAGCCATCTGGACGTGATAAACTCGGGCCGGGGACGGGAAGTGGACGGTTTGGTTGAGGTAAATAATTTCCCACATAGCCTACTAGGTATCAGCCTGTTATTTGTTTTGTGTGTTGTTGCTTACTTTTTTGTTCGTTTGTTTTTGCAGCTGATTAGTTCTCAACAGTTTTAAAAGTTGCACAGTGAGACTGAGTGAGTGGAATTTATATAACGCGTTTGGCGAATCATCACGCCTCAGTAGTCAGTAGATAACGTTTGAATTTGAAAGTTCACAGCTGTATTTGATTTTTAAACTGTACTGGTACTAAACGGCTATTATGTACCAGGCGCGTAGCGTGAATCAAATGATTGACTGGGCAGACAGAGACCTAAAAGCCACTTTCGCTTTTTAAATGTATGTAACCCATCTCTGCCTAGAAAGACTATTTAATAGGCTACAGGTTGTGCGTCATGTAAACAAAAAGAAGAAGAAACAGTATTGTTGTGTACTGTACTGTAGGCTAATGATTAAGGCCTAAATGTTGGCTGAAACAATCCCCTGTCCACCCAACTGCCCCCCCACCCCCACCCCAGGTAACGTCTCAATGCCAAAGGCGCTGTGCTGTTTTACATGAGTTGATTTACATGTGTTACATGTCTGCCATTGAAGGTTAACTGCCGCTGGTTTCAGTGTTTTGGTTTCAGTCTCCACTTTGCACTCTGGTATCCAGTTATCCACAAGTGTGTGTCCAGATTGCATACATGTTTTTACTCCTAGTCCTAATCTTTTGAGTTTTGATGACTGCACTGCGTGTGTGTGTGTGTGTGTGTGTGTGAAATACATGTTATGCATTTGTGTAATATGCGTGGGTTAAGTCATTCAACATTATCGCTCTGTAGACGAAATGCCATTGCCCACACATAAACAGCCCCTCTACACAAACTTCAGCAAATCACCATGTTATCCCCCTATCCATTGTTACATCCATGTAATTACATGACTCATCATTGTGCATCATTGGCGACTCACTTGAGGGTGTTCATCATCACAGATGTTGCTTAGGCAACCTAACGACAAAACTGAGCTTTAATAGAGACCTGTGTCTCTGTCCTCCTTTACAGATTCCATAAAAAACTGTGAGAGGTCACGTGGTCGACGATGAGTCTGGTGGAGGTGAGACAGACGGCGGGGTCCATGACCCTGTCCCTGTCCAGCAATGACTCCAAGGAGCGCTACTTTGACCGCATGGACGAGAGCGACCCCGAGTACCTCCGCGCCAGGAACATGTCCCCCGAAATGAGGCAGGACTTCAACATGATGGGACAGAAGAAGCGAGTGACCCAGATGCTCCAGAGTCCAGTAAGTGTCCCCTCCCACACGCTAGCTTTCAGTGTCTCGATGCAATGGACATTACTTTCACAGCTGGAGTGGTCCATGTTGCAGCACCCAGACGAAAGCTCTCTCGGTTTATATATCCTATACATAAATATTTAATATAGTGGATAGAGAGAGAAAGAGAGATTAGCTGCCATAAACCATTAGATGCAGTGGTCAAAATTTGACCAGACTAATTAAAGCAGCCCAGGTGTTGTGTATTTTCATTCAACCACAGCCAAACTGACTGCTACTGTCTGGGGGTGGGGGCATGTTTAAACACTAACTTGTTAGACTTCTCTTGTAATTTGTAAAGGTAAATCTGCAATGTAAATAGCAATGAAGTTGCGTTAGCACATCCTTTGCCGTGTTAATATTTATTTCTGCATAAGACTAGTTAACTTCCACTTTGCATATGTACACACAGATGCTGGCTAAAGCGTATAGTATAAGGAGGACATAAGCCATAAGGGATCGAAAATAGAGTAATGCAGTTAGCTAGAAATGTGTTCCAAGGCGATGCAGTACACACACATATATACCCATGAAGTGCATGGAAATAAGATGAGCCCACGCTCGTCTGTGATTGCATAACGGACCTCAACAAGTGGAACCCGGCTCATCACCATGGGAACCGTGCTGAGATGAAGCGGAATGCTGGAGCTCAGCCACTGTGGCACACAGGAGAATAGTGCTGTTTCATTGGGAACGATACCCAAGATTCATTGGCCACTCTGCCAGCATAAATTGATAGCCAAGCTTAATAAAGAAACCCCCCCGCCCGCTCCCAGTCAAATCTTTTCACACGCACAAAGAGGTTTTTAATGGTCCCTTGTGATTTGTGTACACTTTTAATAAGGAAAAGCACACTGTGCTGTCTGTCAGATGCTGAGGAGTTAAAAGGAAATTGGGTCAAGGTTAGGTTGTATACACATGATGAACCAACATGGGTGTTCTCTTTCTCTTCCCCTCTCCTCTCTTCTTCTCTTCTCTTCTCTTGTCCTCTCATCATCGCTTCTCCTGAGTGTTATTAATAGAAAAACCAGATTGTGGGTACTGGTTGCAGTGTATTCTTGCAGTGTAATCAAGGCCTTAATAGTCCAGAGACACATGGTGACTAGTGAGTTCATCACCCACCCAGCGGAATAGAAAACCAGCAGTATTCTGCGTTCCCCTTGGACAGCAGTCAGTAGAAGAGACATCATCGTGGCATTTTGGAATGAAGATCCAAGATCGACTGGTCTCTCTTGCACGTTTGAGTTAATGTCCCGATTTGTTCTGGTGATAATATAATGTAAATGAGGAGGTGACCCATTGGTGTAGTGTTGGTGCCAAGTCTGAGATTTTGCCTTTTTTAAGGATCACTGCTGACCCATACTGCACTGATGCCCACTGTTGTCAGCCAGCAGTCGGCCTGGTCTATTTCAGGCTTTACCTTTCTCAGGGACCAAGAGTACTGCCTAGTTTTCTATTCCGACAGAATAGAAGAATAGCAGTACCTTGAGAAATATGCTAAGTAGTCTCTCAAGTGTTGTCGTCCATCAAGTCACTGTGGTGGAAGGGATTGACAGGCAAAGTACAGATGGATGTCCAGTGTGTTTTGGAGGATGTTTCTTTTCTTCTGTTCCTGTTCTCTTCAATCAATTCAATCCCTGTTCAATTTATTTTCCAGGTGTTTAAAGATGAGCTGGAAGGCCTGATCCAGGATCAGGTGACCAAGGGCAACAGCCCCACAGGCCTACAGGTTCTGCGGCAGATAGCTGACTTAATCATGGCGAGCACTTTGGGAGGAACTGGCCCCTTAACATCCCCCATGAGTGAGTGGCACTGTGTGTGTGTGTGTGTGTGTGTGTGTGTGTGTGTGTGTGTGTGTGTGTGTGTGTGTGTGTGTGTGTGTGTGTGTGTGTGTGTGTGTGTGTGTGTGTGTGTGCCCGTGCATGTGTGTGTGTGTGTGTGTGTGCCCGTGCGTGTGTATGTCTGTGCGCCTGATTATCATTCCATGTATATGTCTTCTCTTTGTCTGGGTGCATTATGCAGCTTGAGTATCTTCATTGTCAAAAGCTGAATTGTCAGACTCTTGACTTGTGACTGAAATGATGGGGAAGGCAAACAAAAAAACATGTTGACAGCATTCTTTATCCTGACTGTTTCTATTAGGTACCCCACATGCCCAGCCTGAATAATGAACTACAGCTGTTATGTCTACAGTGTCCATTATTACGTTGCCTGCCATGCCTGAACAGAGGTCACTGTGCATTTCAGCCTGGGGCTACAAAATATCAGTTTTCAAAAAAGTTGGAATGTCAAAACTGTTAATGTTTGAGAAATGTAAACATGGCCGCCACGCCATATGGCTTTGAAGTAATTAAGGCTGACCTGCTCCTTTTGTAAACGTTTAAAAAAACCCACTCTAAAAGTGGCCATAAAACACAGGACTCTGTTTGGTTGAATGCCCTTATACAGTATGCTCTCAAAATATCCGGCAGTGTCTTGTAAAAGGTTTTGAGGGCGGACGCTTTTATGATGTGATTTTTGTACGCAGGCTTTTTTTTACGAAAACATTTTGAGCTAGATGTTGATTAAAGAAACATATAAGCATAGATGAAAGAAGAAAGGAGATTTAAAGAAGGAGATGTAAACGTACAACATATGTACCAGGTGTGAGCTTAAATCTTTCCTCTACTACCCCAGATTTGAACCCGGTGTCCTGTGCAGTGGCGTAATAGTGATTCATTTTCGGTACAGTCACACACGCACACTCACGCACGTGCACTCGCGCCTACCTGTGCACATGCGCACAGAACAGCCGATAGCCTAAGCCTATATTTTTTATAGTGTCTGAGAGTTTTAGACACACAAACACAAAAGTAGACGTAGAATAATCAGACAACTTCTTTACTGCGCTGCAGAGTGAAACTAAAAAGTTTGCTTTGGATGAATCTATTCTTTGATGGTGGAGGAGGTATTCTTGTTGCATGCAGAACACCACAGAAGCAGTAGCCTACTGGAGCCATACTACTGAGCTGTGTTGCTTACCACGTATGAGAACGTGCGTTCAGGTAAACAGTTAAACCTGTTGTTATGCAAAGTAGTTGCCATTTGATTTGGGCACGGTACTTGACACAGCGTGAAAATAGGGGGCCACGCACACCGCCAGTAAACGTAGACCACTGGGTACTTGGTGCGTCTTGGAACGTCTGGTGAGGCTAGGTGCGTCTTCTCTTCAATCTCGGGACGCGTTCTAGCGTGCATGCGCGTGCACCGTTCCGTACCTGCGCGTGCATGTCACATTTATTTGGGTACCACGCCGTAGTACTGCGTTCTACGAGCATGACACCAGTGGTCCTGCGCAAATGCTGACATTTTTCCATTGAGCTAATAGAGCCTGACTGCTTGCTCGGGATACATTGATTGAATCTTGACCATCATCAAAATTTGTGTCAGATATAACAAGTTATATTGTATTGGACAGAATGACATTTTATTAATCTTTTTGCTTTGTATGGTTTGATGCAGGCTTAGGGATGGTAACCCCAGTCATGGACTTGTATGGCTTTGAGTCTCCGTCCTTTACCAAAGGGGAGAAACAGAACCGCTGCAAGCTGGCTAGCCTCTACAGACTTGTTGATCTCTTTACCTGGGCTCGATTCACAAGTTCATATGTAACAGTAAGTGCAAGTTTCAATGCAATGTATCTCCTAATATCTTATATTAAATATTTGTAACTGTGCTATCTTTTATGCATGTGTACTCACTATTTTGTAGTGGCATTTGTAAGTAAGAATGTCTCATGCTGATATTGGTCAAAGGAACTACTCTCTTCCAAAGCCAGAGAGCCGCCCCAAGACTTGAATTAATTGTTGAGGTGAAGAAAGGAAAATCTATCTGAAAAGGCAAGCAGTGGAGGCAGTACTATTGATGAGATGATTTAATGGGCCTATTTTGTTCTATTTTATGATGTAGTTATTCTACAATGTAACGCTGAACAATAAATGTAGATTTGTCGACAGAAGATTCTCCTTGAAATGTTCTCATTTTTACAATCTACAACAAGGTTTCATAGCGGTTACACGTCCTACATTTTCTTGGTTCTCTGGTTTCTGGATTTTGAAAGGAGTTGTTAAAGTTACATAACTATTGACCGTCCTGTGTGTGTGTGTGTGTGTGTGTGTGTGTGTGTGTGCGCGCGTGCGCGTGCGCGTGTGTGTGTGTGTGTGTGTGTGTGTGTACTCTAATGTGTATACTCTACTGTGCAGTAATTCTTAGTTGGTTCATATTTTTTGAAACATAGCAGTTTCCAGTTTAGCATTATATTAAGTATCTTGTGAACATGTACAGTACCTAGGATATGTAGGAAAATATTCTGAATTGGTTTAGTAATGCACATTTTAAATGCGAAACAGTTTAGCATTAAACTGTAACCTGCTATGGATGTAACTTCCACCAAGCATTATTATGGAGAGTCACCAGGCATTCTGCTCTATGCAAAACCAAATAATACAGAATTATTATGTCTGATTATTGTACACATTTCCTACCACTGTGATTGTTCTGATTATTTATTTGTTGTATATGTTAGTATGCACAAAACATTCAGAGGGATGATTGTGGAAAAGAGAAATGCATAAGTTAATTACACAGCATGATCTGGTGGCTAAGATTTAATCACATGCCGTTGCTAATTAAACATTTGAGTGTAAAATGTTGCCTTTTCACACATTTGTGCAATTTTCCCGTCAGGTGCGGGTGAGCAAAGAGCAGGATCATGTTCTTATTAGTCCACAAGGTCTGTCTTTTGCTGAAGTTACAGCAGCAAATTTGGTGAGTACTGAGTACACTGTCATGTGTGCTGCATTTGTTTATAATAATAAATTATTGTAATTCTGAATATGCATATGGTAGCTGTTTTTTTTGTAGTCACACTGTTAAATGTTGAGTGTTAATTTAACCAGAGTTAAATTAACTCTGAGAAATTCATTAACTCTGAGAAATGTTCTGTGCAGGAAGAATTAACATGCACATACACATTGACGTCTATAGACGTAATTTAAAATCCAATGCTTAACTACCATTGATGTCTATAGATGTCAATCAGTGTTTTCAGTGCAGAGAGAGTAAGTAAGACAACCAGGACGGTGCTCACGGGAGATGTGCAAGTCATTACATTTTAAAATAGTAAAAGGTGCTCCTGGATTAGACGGGATAAGACATCAGATAAAAGACATGGATCTGGATCTGGGCACTCATAGTGGTTTATTTTCAGTGTGAGTAAATCTAGAACTCTCGGTCAGAGGACAACCGGAAAAGACCTGATAAAAATAAAACCAAGCCAGAAAAGTTATAGTATTATAGGATTTCACAATTGTTCTGCTTTCTGTTCCTAGAGCGTTTTTGGTGAAAACATAGCTTATTCAACTGACTAAACAGTAAACACACCTTTCTTTTCTGATGAAAGTAGATAATCTCTTCTTTTTTCAGATATTTGGTATTTACATAGAACAGCAAAGGCATTGCAATAAACCCCATTAGATATAGATAAAATAAAGTAGTGGCATGTTTTGTCACAGAATGAAATCAATTTGACTGGTAATTGTTTTGACCCCCATCACAACCCTTATTGTATTGCTTTTTTGTGGTTTCTAGATCAAAGTGAACATGCTTGGTGATGTAGTGGACCAGGGCACTACAGATCTGAGTATCGACCCTTTTGGCTTCAGTCCACATGCTGCCATTTACTCCATGCGGCCTGACGTGAGGTGTATCATACATATACATACTTCTGCTACAGCTGCTGTAAGTATACTCCAAGATTGTACAGTAGAATAAATGAGCATTATATGAGCTTAATCTTTCGTGGTTTAAAAAGGAGGTGGCTTGCGCACATCCAGTTCTTTGCTGGTGCTGGACAAAAGGTAGATACATACAGAGAAGGAGTAGCTAGTCCACACACAGTCTTTGCTCCAACAGTGTTTTTGTTAAAACACCATTAACTCAGGACACATCTTTCGTGGGACATAATAAGCTGCAGCTAAATGCATATTTGGCTTCGGGGGAAATGAGTTGAATATATCCATCCCTCTGCATGCCTACTTATTTTGGATGCAGACACGTTTTAATGTGCATTACCAATCCCTTTGAGGTTCCAGTAAATTGCATGGCACATGATTTACATTGCACAGTAAAGTTTAATTTGATGCCCCATGGCAAAAATGTGCCTTTTAGTTGTCGACACAACAGTCACAGTTTGCTTTTATCCCGTGTCAACAGGTGTCCTCCATGAAATGTGGCATCCTGCCCATTTCCCAGGAGGCTTTGCTTCTAGGCGATGTTGCCTACTTTGGTTACCATGGCTGCCTGGTTGATCAAGGGGAGAAGGTGGAGTTCCAGAAAGCCCTGGGCCCTACTGCCAAGGTAAAAAATCAAACCACCAGCATCTTGACCACAACAACAAGTGATTGTTTGCTTAGTTGTTTGTGACTGGTCTGAAATAACCTGACGTTCTGCTATACCTATTTGTTTGATTGTTGTTTTTCCATCTTGTGTGTTGTGCCAGTTTGTTAACAAATGCTTTATTCAAATGTTAGTTTATGCAGTTTATGCAAACTCCAGCATCTAACCGCTTGTATGGAATTAGGAATTCTTAATGTGTATATTGATACATACATTTTAAACTGTATTGTTATTACTAGTGGTCCTAATGTATTTTTTTGTCTTAATATGTTTCGTAGGTTCTGGTCTTGAGAAATCATGGATTGCTTGCTCTGGGGGAAACCATTGAAGAGGCTTTCCATTACGTGTACCACTCACAACAGGCGTGTGAAATCCAGGTATATAATTAAATCTATATTTTTCTCCTTGCACAGTTACTGACTGCTAATGGCATAGCGAATGCTTTGAACTGTTTTGCAGAGCAGTGGGACCACTTTGGAACATTTGATCTGTGTGTTCTGATTTTAACAACACTACTATCACATTGATACTGATAATACTACTGTATATAATGTTTGTCTTTTTCATCTTTTCTTTTTTTGTTCAAAAGGAACAATTGCTCCCTGATTTTTAGAATTGACTCAAATTTCCCCTCTAACCTTAAATTTGAACAATGCAGGATTTTCTTGCATTGTTGAAATGTTGGCAATGTGTTTAACATCTGTTTCAACAAAGTTAAATCAAACATGTGATTGAGACCATTGTTCCCAACCAGTGCCAGGTGAAACCCTGTGGTGTTTGTGGACACACTGGGCAGTTACTGAAACACTGTTTGCGTGAGACAGGATTTTGGATGCCTTCATCTCCTTGACTTGATTTGTTTTTCCATTGTTACCATGCATGTTTAAGATATTGTCATTACACCAAAATTTGACCCATGTTGACAAATCAGTGACACGTACAGGCAACTGACTCTTCGCTAAACCCCACCCCAAAAGCGATTGTCCAATGCCTATCCAAGTCTGGCAAGCTTCCGTCACCTCATAGCTGTCAATGTTATTTTGCATCATGGTTGTGTTGTTGAATGTAGAGGGCTTTCACTTCTAGTATTTTTTTTAATCAACTAGCCAACTAGTACCAACAAGGTCGACTAGTGGATTTACTAGTCGACAAGTTGAATAGTTGACTAGTTGCTTAAAGCCCTAAAACGCCATTCCACTGGCCATGCTGGAAGGAGTCACTATAGAAGGAAGTATCAGTCAGTATTAGTAGCGACTTCTAATTTGCGAGAGCTTTTTAAAGTGAAGACGTGTGCCAAACCTGCATTGTTGAAACTTCCTGATTGATATTTAACATTACTCATGCTAAGCTTGCCATCAGACTATTTTGGCTGGCAACTCCAAACCATAAAATAAACAGTATATCTTTGAAATAATGTATTAATTTAATTAATGTCCTGACTCCTGTAGGTGAGCGCTCTGAGGTGTTCTGGCGGAGTGGACAACCTTGTGGTCTTGGACAGGGACAAATTTAAGCCTCTGACCCAGGGCGTGGCCGCCGCTGGGGTGGTGATTGACGGTGAGGTCAGATGGAAAGTGGGCGAGGCGAAGTTCGAGTCCCTTATGAGGATGCTCGACAACCTGGTGAGTGAACCCTGACCCCCTGCCCCTTACCCATGATGCTTTGAGTTTCCTCTCTCGGTGCACTTCCTGGGGAAGTGTCTGATTACAAGACTCTGACTGATGGAACGCACAATGAAAGTAGACATGTACAGTATTTCAACCATGCAATTATTCATATAATTGGATGTTCTTGTTTTACAACAGATTCTGTCTATGTGAAGTGATTTTGCTCAATACTGTGTCAAATTGACTTGAAGGGCCGTTTGGTCTCCTGACAAAGGTAGTGATTTATTCATTGTTAACCTGTGGATAGCGTGGTGTTTGCGTTCACTGTCATCCGGCGATATATTTGGTGTGATTGTCAGCTTGACCACCTCTGTTATCATACCGCTAATAACATCTGTCTGACAAATTCTCTCTGTACATAAGATGTCAGACCGGGTATGTCTGATGTTTTGTCATGTCTTTGAGTGGGTCACGAATCACTATGGCTAACAACTGGGTTCGAGGAGGCTGCAGCTGTGTTCGCTTGTTCAGCTCTCTGTGATCATAGCAAACCCACCCCCGCTGTCATGGCTTCCAGATGGGAAGGCATGCTGTGGGGAGTGAAGAGGACACAGACCACACAGCCACACAGAGACCATGGAGTGGACTTAACAGACAGACAGTAAAATCCACAGTATTAATTCAACTCTTGAGAGTGACGATTACATTTGTACACTTTGTACAAGAAATGGATAAATGAACACTGAGGATTTTACTGTGCACTGTGGATTGCCTTCAGTGAGAGTCTGCTTGAATCTTTATTTCTTTGATGTTTCCTCAACAACAGGCTCCCTCAATCCCTCATGGTTAAATTATACTGACTGATAAGTCTTATCTTCTCCTTTTGCAACTGAACAAAGTGGACATGTCTCTAATACGTGTCATTCATGTGAACCCTGCGAAAGGTTTTGAACTTTCAGAGACACGGGCTCAGAGCACCCTGGGTGGTCTGTGTTGAAGACCTATAACATATTATGTAAAAGTTAAAACTGCAACCGTTTTCTGCCTCTTGCAAAGGATAACCTTTTAACGCCAGGGTCCGTCTGTCACTTTTAGGGTTACAGAACAGGCTACACTCACAGGAACCCCATTGTGCGGGAAAAACCTCGATCTAAGAATGATGTGGAGATCCCTGCCACAGTATCCGCAGTACCGCTGGAAGACGACGAGCTCGGCCTGCGTAGTCCATTTAAGTTGCAGGCGCAGAAACAACAGAGGGAGAGGACCCGTTGGCTTAACTCGCCCAACAGCTACCTGAAGGTGAACGTGCCGGAACGCTCATTCAGTGGAGAGTGCAGCCCTAGGACCAAGACTATGGTGAGGAAATGCTGAAGGATTCAAACACTTCGACTCTGAGCTTGGCTTCACAAAAGTGTTTGTCAGTAGCAAAAGCTGCAATTTCTCTGTATCAGCCTGCCCTCTTGTGGAAGCTATAATAAATGCATCTTTGAGACACTGCATTGGTCAAACCCCTCATTGTTTTCCATTTTCTTATTTTCTTTAGTGGATGAAATCTTCAGAGCCAGGCAACAGTATGTCCCCAATAAGAATTGAGGACCCAAATCAATTTGTCCCACTTAACACAAATCCCACAGACGTTTTGGATAAGAGGAACAGGGTGAGTTGGAATCATGTGTTTTCATACCATAAAGTAAAGACACACAAAGCCTGCCACATGTTACAAATGCACCAATTGTTTTTTTGTTCTTCTTCTTTTTGCGTATTATGCAATACTTGTTTCAGCTCTGTGAAACTTCTTATATCCCAAGTTTAAGCCTCAAGCTCAACACATATTGGGCTAACACAGACCGAACATTTTGTTCTGTATTATGTGGAGGAATTGCTGTTGAACTTCTCTCCCAAAGAAATATATTGATCACGATCTAAAGCGCACCCCTATAGCATGGCAACAGGCTTCAGCTCAGAACAGATTCAGTCAAGCGTAAAACACTGAACTGACCTAATGCCATTACCTAACCATCCAGTTTCAGCGTATTTCTCTAAGAGAGGAAAGTTGGTACAGTAGGTAGTACTTTGTGTTAGTCTCATTGTGTAAATAGTAATATGGGGGATATAAATGTGAAATTATATATGATATGATTATGAACCACTTAAATCAAACAGAATTGATTAGTGGCAACTGTACTTGGTATGCTCTTTTTTCACTATACACCAAAAGTCTTAACCGGAAATATCTACAAGCTCACAATGCGTCAAATGTTCCCCTCAGAATATATATATATATATATATATATATATATATATATATATCGCATTTATATTTATATATTCACAACTTTGCACATGAACAGAGACCATTTTACTGTTAATGGCTTTATTTCTTCATAGTTATAAAATCATTACTAAATACGTAACCCTAACCTTGATTTGATTTGAACGTAAATAAATCAATATTTCTCCCAGAGACAATTTTCAGCTCGATTTTAAATCAATCTGGGATTTGAAATGCATATTTACTTTTAGTGTGTTGGATTATTGCTCTCATCTCTCGTCTCTGTAAGTTGATTTTCATACCGTGCTGAACTTAATGGAAACAGTGGCGCCCCCCGAAAATCCAAACAAACTCCTGTATACTTTGGAAAATGATTGGCAGTATAGTAAATTATACTGTGAAATGTTGTCAGCGGGCTAAACATGCAAGACCACCTATATGAAAGAAAAACCATCTTGAATGCTTTTCTGTAGATAAGAGAACTGAACAGATGTGACCAGATGACCTCCGGGCCAAAGTCTCAGTTACTGGCAGGCATCGTTGTGGACACCATTCCAGGACCAGTGAGTACATCTACCGTCTCAAAATAGCATAGAATTACTGATGTCTATAATATGAATATAAATTGGCCATTTTCTACTTCGGCTCATAGTGGAATAGTGTCCTTGGTTCTGTGTGATGCACATTTCTTCAGGTCAGCCCAATATATAAATATGTTTATTATGTATTTTCTTATCAGGCTTTCATCATTGAGGACGAAGAGCAGACGCGTTCTCTTCCCCCGAATCCGTTCAGTGGGCTTACGGAGAAGGCGCTGGAGGAATACAAGAACGTAATAGAACGAAGACAGCAAGGCCTTGAAGGTAATTCTTTCTCCTTTAGACGCATTACAACTATACTTCCATATCATGGGATGCTGTCATGAAGTCCCACTTTGGACCATTTATCTTGAAAAGTCTGAAAACCCTACTTAATCGTAATCCTACTTGGGCTTTCAAGAGCTCAGACGTGGCCTGTGTAGATTGTGAGAGTAGCATAGTTGTCAAGCTAATCCTAGAGGTCAGCAGAGGTCAAAGACGAAATTGAGATGTATAGATGCAACTGTTTTCTAAGGCTCATGGAGATCTGTGACATCAGCACCAGGCCAGCAGAGGAACTTTATTTTAATTTTTTATATATATATTTTTTTTTATCCCACGATTTTGTAACCCATTTTTCACCCCTGTGTCAACTTTTTGCATGCCTAGAGAACACTTAACGGGAATTCAGAGCCCTAGATGCAGAATTCCACTAGTTCCCTGTGTACCTTATAAAGCCTTTTTCAGCTGTTTAACATTGACAAATATGCAAATGAGTACTAAATCTTAAACTCATCCTGAGACGGTATTTGGCTAAAAGTAACGAACCATTATCCCTGCTGACACGGCCACTTTACTTGAATAAAACTATTCCTTCATGTTCCATCTGCCATTCCACCATTCGGAAAACTCGCCAGTGAGTGCCCTCTGGTGACATGCTAGACTGAATCCAACTGGCACTTCCAGAGCCAAATGCTCAAATTAAAAGGTCTGTGTGCGGCAGCCACTCTCTCCTTGACGCTACAGTGCCGACAATGCTGCCGAACATTTAAGCGCCCAATGTGTGTATTGCACCCATAGACTGTAAAAAATATGGACAAAGCGTTCGCCGGGTCTAACATGAACGTAAAATGAAGCCTGTAATAATATGGTAATTCCTGATGTAAGTCGCCATCTTTCTAGATCCGTTTGGTACCAGCTGGCCATTGGCTGGCTCCGTTTTGGACCAGCTGGCCATTGGCTGCCCAGACAACGAGGCGGGACTTCCCCCCTTCTTCTCCGTTGGTTTTTATTTTGACTCGAGTGGGAGGGGAATCCCGATCATAGACTGTAACGGTAGCCACGCCCCTCAGAACATACGCGATGGTTTTTTTTCTTTATGGTCATTTTTTTAATTAATGGGACCATAATTTTCCAAAAAGAATATTATGACATTAGAAATGAGACTTTAAACTAGTGACTGGAAGAAGAAAGTATTCATGACCATGTTTATTAAGGTAATACAGTCTAGGTGAAGTTGGGCCAAAATACATGGGCCTCTATGGAGCTATGGGGCTTTTTGGGTCCAGTCCAGCGCCACAACAGGCCATTATATGAACTACCGATTTCAAATGAGGCTTCACGAAATATCTGGCTGACTGCCCCCCTGATTGCACCTCCCACAAGGGAGTCAAGGGACCCACTTAAGTCATCTCACCCCAGAACGCCAGCGTTGTTCTGATGACCGTGAGGGCAGAGAGAAAGAATCAGGGACATTGCAAGAGATTAGTCTAACTAAAACGACAAAGTGAAGTGATTTATTGCCTTCTCTGTTGCAGTTGATGATAGCAATGACGTGATCGAAATTGTAAATTTCATTAGAGCCTAACGACTCAAAGATCTGCAATTTGAAGTAACATTTTGTCCGAAAATAATGGACATGGCCTGCCTCGGCACACTAAAGTCAAATATCACTTTCAATTAGGCCACAAGAGATGAGAGAGACATTCACGTAACCTTGCATTTTAGTAGATATAACAGAAGTTACAGAACACTTTTTGTTAACATGCAGTGTCACTACAATGTTGTTACAGATATCGCTTGACTTTTGCCAAGCTGGGTAGTTTACAATGCCACTTGCTGGTGAATGTGTATGTCTCTTCAGTTCTTTAGTAAGTAGGTCGGGATACCAATTTTATCCACTGAGGAAAGAGAACTCGTACAGGTGTGTGTGTGTGTGTGTGTGTGTGTGTGTGTGTGTGTGTGTGTGTGTGTGTGTGTGTGTGTGTGTGTGTGTGTGTGTGTGTGTGTGTGTGTGTGTGTGTGTGTGTGTGTGTGTTCCTGCGCGCATGTGTGCATGCAAATATTACACCTAGTGGTGCTAATTAGACATGCAAAATTCTAATTCACAATGCTCAGCATAATGTCCTCATTCCACACATGAATTTGAGGACGACTAAATGCTAAATGAAATCCTCTTGCAGATGCAGATGATGCCACTGACGCAGATGAGATGACCACGTTTGATGGCTCCACTATTTCACTCTCCCTCTCCCCAATAATGAGTCCAGCTAAAGGTAATTGGTTTGCCATTACCTATTTTGTATTTAGATTGATATATTTTTCTATTATTTATAATTCTCTCTCATGTTTAGATAATAATGCCTCCTTGGAGTATTTAAAAACTGCTTGGGAAAACGACTTAGGAATATCTATCACTGACAAGCAATGGTCTACATCTCAAAAGTTTGTGCACTCTTCTTCAGTATGTGCCAGGCACGGTCTTATACAGTTTAAAATATTACACAGGTTACATTTGTCAAAGGAAAAACTCAACAGAATGTTTCCAAATGTGAATCCAGCCTGCGACAGATGTGGCCAGTCGCCGGCCACTCTAGCTCATATGTTCTGGCACTGCACTAAACTAACATCATATTGGCAAAGTATATTTAAATCACTGTCAGACATTGTTGGAAGACCTTTTGACCCGGATCCACTGACAGCAGTTCTGGGGGTCTTATTATATTCTGTGTGATTGCAGTTCCTACATTGTGAAAACCGGCGTGTTAATTTAACTCAAATTGGACCCGTACGAGTACATTTTAGACTAAGTTAATTAACACACTGAATGTACCCACCCCCATGTTAACTGAGTGGGTTTCATCTGTTGACAGACCTAATACTCAATGGGAAAGACCACTTGGCAGAGACCGACGAGGATCTAAGCATTGATCTATCCAAGCTGAGCGTGAGCACTACAGAAACGGTTGAAATCTCCATAACAACCACAGAGAAGCCGGGGGAGCCTCAGACCCCAGAAAGCCAAACCAAGTCCCCCAAGAAGAAGAAGAAGAAGTTCCGTACTCCATCATTCCTGAAAATGAACAAGAAGAAAGAGAAGGAAAAAGAGAAATTGGAAGCCTAAGTGGATAAACTGAAAACAGTAACCTTTGATTGGAAACATAGAATTTGCCTCCCTCCCTCCTGGGTATACTCAATAGATTCCCAGCTTTTTGAAGGGAAGTTAAATAACTGACTGAAACTGACTGACATTACTGAATAAAAAGAGAATTTCTCCATTATTGGACTCATTTTGGGAGAAAATACTTGCTTCGGGGGAAATGTCTTATAACATAAGATATGCAGATCAGCAGACATAAAATAGATGTCTGCCCTCAGAGGATTGTTTTTATGTGAGGGCACACAATATGAAATTAATGGTGGACATACTGTAAAACAGGCATATCAATAGTATTTGCTACACGTCTACTAAGTATAGTCTACTCTATACTTGGTAAACTAATACTTGGCTCTGTACTTGGTCTTGTCTTTATTTCGTCTTCACCAAATCTTTTCTGCAAATGTTCCCAACCAGAATAGGGACGCTAGCTTTAAAGTTTTGATGAAATGGGTGCCATTGCCATAGGACACTGCAAAAGGTTTGAACCTTATCAGTGTTTCAGTTTATTGAGTGTTTTGTACATGTGTTTAGACTTATCCAAGTTCTTTGAATGTATATTGAACAGCCAGAAAAAGCTGTCATTTTAAGAACGTGAGAATTGTTTTATGGTAGACATGTTGACGTTATCTGAAGTCAAGCCTTAGGAATTATGATTTTTCAAGTCATAGTAATACAATAATATTGAAACTATCTTTTGAGTATCTGTGAGTTTAAATGATAGATTAACACAATGTATAGTGTTTCATAGTTAAGTCAAGGATTTTGATTGTGCTACATGTAATAACAAATAGTTTGATATTAGGCAAACTATAATGCTAGTAATGCCCATTTTCCAATACCTGCTGTTGTGATATAGAAATAACTGTGACTAAATATTAATTTAGAGTTAGACTTCATATGAAAATATCAACATTTTACAGTTGAAAATGTCTTGTTTTCAGCAACAAACAGTTGTACAATGAAGAATGCGTTTGCCATAAGTAGGAAGGAAACAAGCAAAGCTGTGGCCTATCATCGCTGAACTGTGCAAGTTGAATGTTGAGATTGAGATTTTAACTGATCTAAAAATAGCAAAGGGATTACAATATTTGGAAAGCAATTGTTTGGAGACACAGTTTCAGATTCAGATTAAGTATTTTTAGAGGATCATAGCTGTACTGTCTGTTATATGTTAACATCCCAGTCAACAATGTGAATAATTTGCTTTGACCCAAAGGGAGAGAATTCTTTGCCTTTTGTATATAGTATGTTTTTGTGAAGTTGTTTGTAACGCTATACCAAAATGAAGGTCATTATGTTTTTTTTATTTGACAATACAACCTAATAATTTTTCTTCCATGTTCCTTGTTTTGCTATTGGGATGCCGTTTAATCTGAGCTCATTATTTACAGTCATACGTGAATATACACACTGTTTACAGATTGTTGTACTAATGTATTTTTTGTACATGACTGACTGCTTTTATCGACTCTTGCTTTTTGTATTGCCTGGGCATTCATTCGTGTAGCATATGGTGCTTTGCCTTATATCCGTCTTGCCAAATGTCATTCCTATGAAATCACATTCCATCTGTGGTAATAAACACTGACATGTGTTTTGAATTGCTTTTTATCCGGATATTGTTCTTTTTTGTCATTTCCTTATGCAAGTTTAAAAAACAAGTAAAATGTATAGGGAAATTTAACAGGGAAATCAAGGAAGGAAGGTTAAAAGGTGGAAGGACAATTATAAATGTCACAAAACTACATTGAGAACATTCCACCTGCTATACTGTATTTCTAGTAGACTAGCCAATTTGGTTGGATAAAATCCAGCTAACATTTGATCAGTGACCCTAACGGCCTGTCATTAGAGAAGAAAGAACACCCATGGTATGAATTAAAACTTTCCACATATCTAATAACAGCCTGGAGAGACAAAATAGCAGTGGCCTTGTAAAACAATGCACTCCGTTTAGTGATAATTGTCTGTGAAGCTGTATAATCAGTCTTCTGCCATCACATGAATGGGTGTTGTCATGGTAATCCACAGAGGGGCCTATGGAGACAAAGAGGGTATTTGGTGTCTCCAACAGGTGTTCATGTCATGTTAAGGGAGTGAGATCCATACCTTCCCAGACCGCAGGCCCCATCCCCCTTCCTATAAGGTGACATAAGATGGAGAAAAGCCAGAGACAAAAATGCATATCGCAGGTGATGGAAACTCGTCATAATGAATTATCTATTAACTATTCGGAAACCCAAGTTATTTTGAAAGAAAAAGCATGACAATTGAATTGACAAGAACATTCCCTGCACGACCACTGTAGCCCTAGTAGAACAAAAACAGCATCAGTTCTAATCTGTTCTGAAAGAGCATGTCACAACATTGACATGCTGTACTTCCGTTATTGTCTGAACAATCCTTTACGATGTGGGGATGACGAAGCTTAGTGTGAGCTCCTCCATCTCTGTCAGTGTTAATGAGATCGAGGGCCATAGAGGCTTGCTTAAGGAACAGGTGACACTCTCTGGCCTGCTGCTGTGTCCTGCTGTGACCTCGGGACAAAATGCACTCATTGTGTGAAAACAATGGGACACGACTACACGATGCCTCATCTAATCAGACCTCTGAAGACCACCAGCACGTTGAAGACAGCCAGATAGATAAATTGCAAACTGAAAAATGACATTTTCGGATGTTACTTCTGTAAGATATTGGTTAAAAAAATAATAATAACTGCTTTCTGTTCAATAATGCATATTGCCTTTTACTGCTGAGGGAGAGTTGAGCTTGAGGGCTGTTTGGCACATTGCTCACATACACACAGAGACACGCATACATAGACACGCAACAAGCACTGGCAAATGCACACCACACCGTGTGACTTTACGTCCTCTGTGAGTCTGTGTGACAGCCGAGCCACCGGTGTAATCCTCAGGCTTTTCAGATTACTCCAGTTGGGGTCACATTCTACACACCATCCCACAGTGGGTCAGCTTTCCGTGCAGTCAGTGCCAGCATGCTGCATACACAGTCTACACATGGGCCTTTCAACAGAGACCACCACAGGCCTGTTTCTGCTCAAACGCTGTCATTTATAAAACCTAATGCCTGTCTGTCTTGGCAGTCTGTCTGTTCCCGTTTACCTGAACACATGTTAAAATGCAACATTGACAACCAATTTAGAACCTGTGTGTGTGTGTGTGTGTGTGTGTGTGTGTGTGTGTGTGTGTGTGTGTGTGTGTGTGTGTGTGTGTGTGTGTGTGTGTGTGTGTGTGTCAGGCCTTGCCAGGCAGCTGAAATAGACTCCATGGGAGGGTGTTCTCTCTCACAGGCGTCCGTTAGAGGGCTAGCCACACATCTGCAGCAGGCCGGCCATCTGCACCCATTGTCTCAGCGGCACAACACAACGCACACAGACCCCACATGCATGGCTGCACCTTTAGAGGCAGACTCTCCAACCTATCCTCTCCTCCCCTTTCTGTCGGGTGGAGAGAGCTAAGGGTGGGGGGTATGACTTCTTAATCAGTCAAAAGACATAATGGTCAGGGTTAGGCCAACTAGGAGTGAATTCAATTTCAAGGTTGGTTCTGCTATGGTGCTATTCACCCTAGAGCAGTAGTTTTCAACTTTTTATGGATCAGGGCCCTCTTGAAAACCTCAAAAGTCATTTCAGAGCATAAGTATGTTTATTTTAATGATCAGTCAGTCAATTGTGTTCCGACTAAGATCAATAATTAACGCAATATATTTTAACTTCATATGTATCTGTATCACAAAGGGTTTTTTTTTCCAAGGTTTTAGTCAGATATCTGGGGTATCCCTGTGCGCAGGTTGAGAATCACTGACCTAGAGGTTAGCTTTTGATGTTGGAATGACGTGTGGTCATTTCACAGCACACATACACCTTAAACCTGCTGCATTGGGCCTAAAACACGGCAGCTCATTGATGGCAACATTATTCTAAGCACAATTTGTTGTCTTGGATATTGTGCTGTTTCTATATGTAGATTTGGATTGTTCTTCTCTTGCAGTGGCAGCTACACCAAGGCAAGGGTGGGAAAGACACTATGATGGGAAATATATAGCCTACACAAAACAATGGATTTATTGTGGGCAAATAATCTCAAATTGTGTCTCCGGCCATTTGGATTCATTACATTATACCTATGGGGAAATCTTTTACATTCATGACTTCTGGGAGTGTAATGAATCACAGTCCCACATGGCATTCTCCTTAGACACATTACTTGATTGAATTCTGACAATGCACTTTGTCAGGGACTGACAAGAGTGCACAACTGTGCGCACACACGCACGCGCGCACACACACACACACACACACACACACACACACAGCATAAACTGTAGGCCATTGAGAGGAACCCTGGTATTCGTCCTTGACATGGAGGTTGCACACTATTGATAATTCCTGAAACTTGACGAATGTCTTGTGTTTTAGACATAAGACATAGCATGTTTAAACGTGAGTCCCAATAAAACTAGTAAACTACTGTCTGTGAAACATTTTTGCGAATATAAATTGAGGAGAATCAAAGGATGTTCAAGAAAAAAAAGGTTGTGTAGCCTGCCCTATTGCTGTTATTTATTACTCGCCTGCAATAGGCTATTGATAATGAGGATTTATTATGGCATGACAATGAATGCAATGTTGCATGCGTTAGTGGGAGGGATTATCCACCAAGTAGGGCAAGAGGCTGAAGCAAGGACTGCAATTCCATCCAACCTAGTTCATTTCAGTCATCCTCATCCACTCACTGCACGGTCGCGGCAAGGAGACCACTTTCAGTGTCGCTTATATTTGTCAATCATAGTAGGTCTACAATCTTAGTAAAAAATGGTGAAATACATGCGACAGCACCGCGAGCTGAAATCCGAAGAGGTCCTTTCGGAATCGGACGCGTCTATGGATCCACAGGATTTTAATGACATGTCTGATTATTCTTTCAACGACGAACTGTACTCCAAATGTTCCGCAATGGACCAAATCGGCACTTTTATGAGAAACGTGCAAGTGTTGCTCGATGCAGCGAATTACATTGAAAATGTCGAAAAGAACAACGGAAGTAAGTAAACACGGGCCCGTGTGGAATAATAATGAACACGTAATGCGCAGGGCAGACAACAATAGAAGTGAAGACGACAAAAGACGCGCATAGGAGAGATGAATTGGCCTGCTACTGCATCTGTTGGGGAAACACAACATCGAACCTCGTTTTAAGGCTAAAAAAACATAATTTGAGCGAAAAGCATATGATGTCTACAACTTATGTTGCATATATGCTGCAATTTTGGAGACACATTTTGTCTATAAGGACTAGGCCATTGTGTCTAACAACACAATAAGATCTACTGTTTTAAATTAACCGTAACACGTAGCCTATACTGCAAACATCAGCCCTCTCATATATAAGAGGGCTGATGTAAGTTTGCAGTAGCCTATTCTATTAGGCCTGCTAATTCCCACAATGAGTGTCTAAATTTAGGCTATTTCGAGGCTCAAAGTTTCTCTTAATTTAATTGTAATTTCATGGTGTAGTCTAGTAAAGGCTATGCAGTTCCTAAGTGGCGTTGTGTGTTAGAAGAATATTGCATTGCGAACGCTGCTACATAAATGGAAAGTTACAAGTAGAATCTTCCCCCAATTGAAATACCGGTATGTCAATTCAAAGCCCAGGCCAGATCATTTTCAGAGGCAGCAGTCTGCGCTTCCTTGTATCTGTACATGGCATTCCACATGGAACAAATTTGAGCGTTTTGATTGGACCAGAATCTTGCTCCAGCTGTAGAGTCACTGCAAACGTCCAATCACAGTTGGGTTCATGTCTCACGTCGCATGTTACTGGGTCGGACTCATGGGGTTGGCTCAGTGGCTTTATGGGATTTGTAGTATAATCCAACAGAGTTCAATTTAATTAAATTACATTTAATTGTTAATTTTATCCTCCAAATGGCCTAATTTGTTGTCATGTTTATCAAGCTGGCATGAACTGACATTGATTCTATACATTTTTGAGAAGTGAAGAGACATTTTGAATTATGTGAGAGCTCTGAACCTGCCACCTGGTTCAAAATGAATGCCAAATATCTCATGGGAATCGAATACATGGTTAACCCTAATAGTTATTATATTATATAACTTCTCAAACTGCGCTATGTAATTAATCTTTCCTTTTGTTTATTTTTCTTTCTTTTTTTCGTCAACAGAATGTGAACATGGGTATGCTTCAACCTACCCGGAAAGTGAGATCACACATCAGAAACAACGAAAATTCAAGAATAAGAAATTGGATCATATTCACAATAGGTAGGCCTAGGTCATACACATATCTGAGACAAGTGGTTACCTTCATATATACATTCTATGACTAATATAAGGATACTGAAAGCCCTTGCATCGTTTGCAGTTTGTTTTGTGTCACATTACAAAATCAGTAGCCTATAGGATTGATAGATTGATAATTATCATTGATCAATCATTGATAATGATTATTATTGTTGCATAACAATTGCTATTACATGGTTATGAACAAGTGTGGTATGTTATTTTGTGCTACTGTAAAAACAATAACAGTCGATTGTATTTTATGTCTATAATTGTTTCAGGTCAGCACACAATGAACTTGAAAAGAATAGGTGAGTAAAAGATAGATAGAGTTGTATAATTATTTTGAATGAAAAACAAGCAATATTAAAAAACAATAAGGTTAAATGAGGAAAAATAATGAAAGGTAAAATGAGGACATGCTGAGATGTTCTGTCTCGGACTGCTCAAACACCTTCAGATCAATAACTCAGTCATCAACTGCTGCTGAATAATATACCAGGTTTATAATGTGGCTGAACAGAAGTTGCACAGAAAGGGGGAAGTCCTTAAAACTGGTTTACAGTAGCCAGTGCAGTTCCCAGGGTTTTAGCTGCCAGCTGTCTCAAAATGGAGAATCAAGCTTATAATCCAAAAACAATCTCTGTTATGTGTTCCTTTTGCATGTGCTGGTGCTACAGTAGTGTCCTTTTCACAGAGGCTAGTTATTTATTTACCTCAGCGTTGAGACGCAGAGGAAGACCTATTAGGTTGAAATGCGTCTGTTGTCGGTCTGTCTGTGAAAAGGACATTCATTGTGTGCTGGCTATTTCCTCACTTTCATGACATTGTTGAGCCGTGCACCTTAAGACCGTTATTTTATCTAGTGTTGCAGGCTTTCTGCCTTGCAGTCATTTCTCTCTGGTGCTACTGTATATGTGAAATATGCTGTTGTAATGAACAACACACAGCACCGTGAGGAATTTAAATATTATCACATGCACTTCAAACAAGGGCTTTATTATCCACCTCCTGCATAGGAAAGAGGTGTCCGTTTTGCAAAGCAAATGAGAGGGAGGTGTAACTCAGCCTCTGTAGTGGCACTGTTCCTGGAGGACATTATGGCATTTATACAGTCAGCAAACGGGAACCTTCCGTTTCCAGCTACCAGCGCTCCTTCCCGGGAGCTTCTCAACTACAGATCTAAAAGCAGCTTGTTTATATTGCTGCAGGGCCACGCTGGGCCTTTTCTATGAAAGGAAACTAGCGTCGGGGCACATTTCTCCTAAAAATAAATGATCACTTAATCTCCAAAGAGACGACATTGTGTGCAAGAGTTGGTGTATGGGCTATCAGAGATGAAAGCTTGAAGTCTTTCCTGAGCCCAGGGAAATGAAACAATACTAAAATGTTTTCCTATTGCAAAATGGCAGCCAGTGAAGAGAGAGGTGATGATGTCACAACTTGACCTACATTTTATTCCATTATTTGAAAGGAAAGAGGTTTCCCTTTCAATGCCATTACAAGCGTTCTTTCAGACCACAGACAGAGACCTTGGTGGATCAAATCAGGACAGTCTGGCTGATCTCAGCAGCTTTGAAAACTGTGGCCAGACAGATCCATAAGTAATTGCTGGAGGAGCATTGGTCAGCTTATGTAGTTAACACCAGTCAGAATGGACAGAAAGATACATAACAAGCTAGTATGCATTAATCATTATACTTAAAACTAAAAGTGGATAAATAAAATATTGACTACAATGGATAATGGTCAAAAATAAAAATAAATAAACAGGAGATGAATTGTCATTTCAAAATAGCTCAGTCATTTAGTCTACACTAATTATGTAGAAGTCCAATCAGTCATTGCATACAGTGGGAAGCATATAGCAAATAAGTGATTGTTTCTTTCCGCCCATAGACGAGCACATCTCCGCCTGTGTTTGGAGAGGTTGAAGAACCTCATACCTCTGGGACCTGACTGCAATCGACACACTACACTGGGACTGCTCAATAAGGCCAAAGGCCATATTAAGGTGGGGTCATCAAAACCAGTCGCAGGGTCAGGGGTCAGTACAGGGTCCTGTATAAATTTGATTCTGAGCACATTAACACAACTTGATCAAGGAACGAGAAGACTTGCTGCAAATCACTTAGTCTTTCTTCTCCCGATTGCTCACTTGTTACTAAAGAGCAACATAGATCTAAAAACAATTTCTTGATTTAGTAAATGTATAGCCAGGGCCACTTGGCTATCAATTGGTTCTTGTCCCCGTCTCGTGTACATTGCCAAGTTGCAGGCCCCCAGTTTAACGCTCCTTTTCAATTCTGTGATGCTGCACTATACTCCATATCTCTGGACTGAAGTACCATCTTGATAGACTCACTTGTTACAGGGATTATCACCAGAGGGATTTTTTTCATTTGCCCTTTGGAAATGCAATCCAAAAATGCAATGAAATCCCTATTATTTTAAATCTATATTATTTTAAAGCAAACATTTTTTAACTAAAATCTTTGCTTCTGGGGGTCACTGGGCTGGAACAAAATATTTTGAGATGTGGGTCGGTGGCCAAATATATTTTGGGGGGTCCATGACATGATAAACTTTGAGCACCACTTATGTAGAAATAAAACGTACATTTTTCATGAAACTGGGAGGAAGATATTTGTAGAATTGGCCTTAGGTCTTAATGGGTTATGTCATATACCTGTATTCCTTGGGGGAAAAGTGAGGCCCATTTATTTAAGCAACATGACATGCTGTGGATTCTATTTCTCCTCCCTCAGAGGACCAATGTTCTATAATGTCATTCAGAACAGACCTGGAGTTGTCACAGTCAAATCAATCAGCATCAATTTGTTTTGTCTATCAAAATAAATCATGGGAGATGACCCATTTTTCCTGTCACACAAACCTATAGGAAAGGAGCATACTGCTGTAGAAGCGTCAACAATTAAAGGCTGGCAGTTGCTCGCTAAAAGCTCTATAATATAATCAACGTAAAAGTGTAAATAACTAAGCAAATGCCTGCACAAAACCCAGGGATATTACATTTCCATTAAACTACTTAACCCTAAAAATATTTCACAAAAACCAGGGATATTAAATTGGCTAGTGCAGAATTTTGGGAAGCAGTCATTACAGCACATAGTAACAGCCAATAGACATGTCCATGGTACACGAAAATAAAGTAATCTCCACAGTGTAACTTCAGTTCTTCAATGACTAAGGATATTAGTCTTGTAATCCGAGTGGACATAAACAGTTGCCCTTGTTTTGTCAAACAGTGAATCCTACTCCACAATTGGCCAGCATACATGGACTTACTACAGCTATGTGGATGAGTTTATATTTATAGCACAGTCAAATGCAGATGGATTCCCATTTAATTATTGAAGCTTAAAGTGCACCCATTTAAAGTAACTTATTTTGGGGGTATGGGGGGTAGGCACTGCGCCATACCCCTAGCCCTAGCCTGGCTCCAGCCCCGACTGAGTGTCAGGCTACCATACCCCATGGACTACATAAAACTTTCAAAACATGGAGGGTCACACTCAAATACAAATTCCATGTGCTTCAAATTTACATGACAAAGGTTTCAGCTATCAAGCCTTCAGACACCGATGAAGTTTTAAGTGACTTATGGAAGACCATTTCCCTTTTCTTTTCTGTGTGTTCTACTACATACTATTAACTGTACAAAACCTTGGTAGAGGATCATGAACATAAAAATTGTAACCCTTCACAATTATTTAGTATTATTACACAGCACAGAAAAGACGACAAACAACAAACAAAACAGTACTATATACATTCTGAGAAAAGGGAAGCACAACAAACAATAGCATACCTTAATGAGGCAGGAGATATTCTACTTTTTTGTAAAGAGGCCCTTATGAATGAGTACAGAGGAGGACCCAAATGCAGGCGACAGTTTGCAGAACCAGTTAACGTGTTAAAACAGAAGATCTTCCATAAATGGGCAAACAAAGGCAGGTAAATAACAGGACTTTAAGAATACATACAGAACAGACTCACCCGACAGGGAACCACCAGCAACAAGAACACAATGCAACATAGGACTTAAATAGACACAGGATAACAGGGCACAGGTGAAACCAAAATGCAATCAACACAGGCACATCACAAAGTAGGTTAGACAAGGTAGGTAACAGTAACTAGGCAGACAGGAAACACTAGGAACCAGACTACAAAATAAGATACACAAAACCAAGGCAACAACCGAGTAACAGAAAACCAAACAGAACAGGAACACATGACCAATACAGAACAAACTGAAATGACAGAGACATAGCCTAAGTCCAAAACCTAAATAAGGACAGTCAATATCCACGGAGCGGACCGTGACACACAATGGCTTTCCTATTTCCCTTTTCTATGCAATGAGATGAGACAATAACTTTAGAAATCTGTCTCTCTTGTCAGAAACTTGAAGAGATGGACCGGAGGAGTCAGCACCAGCTGGAGATTCTGGAGAGGGAGCAGAGGCACCTGCAGAGGCAGCTATCCCACCTGCAGACCCCTGGAGAGAGGATCCACACGGACAGCCTGCAGGGCTCCCGTGTGGACTCGGATCACTCAGAGTCTGACAGAGGTAAATTAAACTTAGCCTGGGACGCATACCATTTTCGGGTTTATGATCCGGTCGGGAGCGGATGGTAACTTACGTCATGTTGTAGTCACTGGTTTGTAGTCATCATCATCAGGCAGGAAACCACAAACCGAAATCAGAAGTAACCAAAATTCCCTGTGATCAAGGGCATCCTCATTTTAGGGCCTTCCAGTCCAAGCCCCCAGTAAGGCTATCCAACGTTGAAGCTGCCACGACCTACTGGCGAAATGTGGAATTGCAGCACTTTCATGGAGGTGGACAGACATTCATGACGTCACGTGCGTAAGCCCGGACCTCAAATTTGAGGTCCGGGGCTAGGCTAGGCTAAACTTCCGTTCGCTCGAGCCAAGTATCTATTGATCTACATCGACATGGCTATTTTAACTATTCAAAAATGTTTTTCAAAATAGTAAAAAAAAAACTGGCACTGGTGAAAATAGGGCCATAACAGTTTTTTTTATTTTTATTTTGCCATCCGGTCTAGACCAGATCACACGGACGATTTAGAAACACAGACTAGGCTTTCCTCCGAGGTGGAAAGTCTGGTTATGGCAAACTCAACTCATATAACAAAGAGCAAGCTTAGAGAAACCAAGTTTCAGATGCTGGTGGCAAGAATGTGTTTGCGTCTTCATCTTTCTTAATGCCTCCAGTGAACAAATTTAAAGGGAAACTTCACCAATATTTAGTGCACTGCAAATCCTCGCATTCTGTTCTGAGGAGAAAGGGAAAATATGATTTAAAACCATCCGATAAGTCCTGTATGTTGAGAGCTAGCTCACTCTTGGCATCGGAAAATGCCTACCTGAAACTTGTTGAAATGCATTGTTTGATGTGGCCTAGCATTTAAGTATAATTTAGAATTTTGCTATGAAAGTACCGGTATGCCATTATGCCACTATGTGGTACTGGTTACAACAGTATATAGGCCTAGAGATTATTTCGGATACTTTATTAGGATTCTAACTAATATAGTTTGTGTTGTGCTTTGTTTGTTGAACAGAAGAGATCGAAGTGGATGTGGAAAGCACTGAGTTCTCCCATGGAGAATTGGACAATGTTAGCACCAGTGGTGGTAGCGACCTGGATGACCATAGCAGTCGGCAGAGCTCGGCCAGTGACGAGGGCTACTCCACCTGCAGTCTAAAACTGGCCTTCTCTGCTTAAAGCACCAGCCTATCCTCTCAACTTCAGCTGCAGTCGTATATGGCTTTACACCTTTAAAGAACCAGCCTACAGCTCCATTTGTCCTTGCAGTTTAAGCTAATCTGCTCATGTCCTCAATGAAGAACCAGCCTGAATCTCATCTCTGTCGGAAGTGTGGAACTTCTGCCCTTCACCCAAGAACCAGCCTTAATCTCAAGTCTCAACTCAGTCCAAACATTTTAAATGGTCTTCTACCAAGAACCTGTTGTGATTTAAATGGACATTTTCCACTAAATACAGAGTCCCAAGTTTAACCTGCTCTTGCAAATTTTCAAGTTAAATTATCACCTTTCCCCCCCCCCCCCAGAACCAGCTTGATTCAACTGTGCCTGCTGCCAGTTCTCTATTCTAAACCTCTAGGAGACCTGTGGTCACACCAGAATAGGCAACTGTACCTCCATCCCAAGTTAATCTTCTGAAACCAGCGGTGGGGGACCCTTCTCAAAACCAGCTAAATGTTCACCAGTGAAAAGGTTGCTCCATTTGCCTTGTGAAAACTACCGCTTTTCTTTGAAAACCCCAAGAGATATTCAATCGGAAATGGCACTTCTTGTCAGTCAACAAGCTAGTGGCAAGGGCTACTTTGTCTGCATTCCAAGATGATTTATTGCACATTTAGACGTCTGCTTTAGGACCCCCACAGCCATCCATCCCTCTTCCATGACTGGAATACAGTCTTAAACCAACAGGCGGTTCAGTCTGCCAACTTGATTCTAATTTATTTTGCATATGATTAGCATATGTGTAGTATTTATTTTTTGTTATATTTAATTGTACTGTTGTTAAGTCGTGGTCATGCGTGTGAGAGAGAGAGAGAGAGAGAGAGAGAGAGAGAGAGAGAGAGAAAAGACTCAAAACTGCTATTTGAATTATTTTCTTATTTTGTTATCAATATGTTTGTTACCAGCATTCCTGGACAATATATATTCCCCCATTTGAGGTTTATGCTCATATGCTGTGCTACAAGATAGGCTTGATATATTACTTAATATCTTTGTTTAAATAATCACTCACACCCCCATTTGAAACAACTTTAATACAATTTAAATAATTTTAAAAGTAATAAGCTGTCCAAGCACAAGGCGTAAGCAATAACAGTTTTGTCAACTCCACAGTGTTGTTTGGTTTTGCTGCAAAATTGTGTCCGTCCAACACCAAGGTGAAATTGCTAGTTTTCTATATATCAACCATTATTAGTAATCAGCAGTACAGAACATGATTGTAATGGTAGAAACAAAGCTATGGTGCATGTGTATTGAATGTAGCCTTCCTAAATATGTTGTAATGTGCTTTGGATTGACAATATGTCTTTAAAATATGTCTGTACTCTGTAGCATGAACAACATGGACACAGAATAGTAATTTTGGTTTAGAGTCCACCATTTAGTCTTTTTCTATAGTAAAGAATAACAATAATTCATTTAATAATTTAATCCTTTTGAAACTACCCATGAACTAGTCAAATTAATTTGACTGCACTGCAAAAGCCGCTCTACACAAAGAAAACCAAATACGACAGCCGATTTATCAAAATTGTTTTCTGGTACCAGTTCTAAATACATCATCAACCACCAAATGTGTCTTAACATGGCCAAATTGACTATTGCACAAAGTTCCTAGTCACAAGTCATTTTTCAACATCTCTTTGTGAAACTCTAAAATGCACTATGGCAAAGACTTGTCAAGGAAGTATGTCTAAGCACAGCCCAGAATTATCTCTGGTACTTAAAGCTGCATTGTGCGACACGGCCCCTACCGATGAACAAGCCAATATGTGTCAAAACAAGGCAGCTCTCCCTCTACCCTTTGCACCTCCCCCTGGCTCCCCTTCCCCGTTGATAAGTGCTCTGTGAACTAAGTTTATTCATATATTATCCCATATCTCAAACAACTTGCAACCAACAGACCACAACGGCTAAAGTGAGACAAATCCACTTCCAGCCGGCTATTACAAATCGTGTAAGAATGGCGTAAAAAGTCATACTGTGCCACAACAGAATTATGGGAAGCATATGTATGGGAAGGGATGAGCAGACCGATTAAAACCGGGAAAGCATCTGTGTCATTTGAGATTTTAGCTACTGTATATAGTCTCTGTCGGGTGGAAACCTCATATGTTCAAAACTGTTACTTGTCAGGATTCAAATTCAAAAGCATCCAAAGTATTATTACTATTTTTGATACTTTTGTGTGACGCTGTAGTATGATCAAGTAAGGCATTAAAATATAGAATATGAAGATAAGAGGTTTCTGCCTGACATAAACGATATAGCATATTGCAACATTTGTAGAATCTGCCTCAGATCTTAATGGGTTAAAGATCGAGGGAGGTGCAAGGTGTTTCAATAAATCTCAAAAGGAGCTCCGGAAGGGGAGCCCGCTTTAGACAGCGTATGCACATATTGGTCGGTAGTGCTTTGACTCAATAAAACCTTCATACAGCACATTGTTTTCGGGCCTTGAAAATATCGTACAATGAAGCTTTATTAGCAAACAAGGTTGACTTTTGCAAAACATGCTGCTGGTTCCCTGCTAATACTTTGATTCCTGATTATTGTGTCCCTGGGATCTTAAAATAAAGCTCTGCCATACTGACTGTTGTTATTAATCTGCCAGGCGGGAGATTGTATTTTCGCCCTGGGCCATGTGTATAATATGTCTGTCCACAGCTATCTTGCAAATGCCAAGAACGATCACGGTCATATATTTCTTGTACGCTGCCAGCATTCAAACCAATCAGTGGTTTTTGTTGTTGTGTGAATTAATAACCTCAGGCCTAGTATGCCTGCAGGCTATGCCGCTATGGGGGATACACATCCTCGAAGCTATGGAGCAGTATGTAGTTGTCAACTGTATCTGACATGCCACTGCGGTCCAGGGGTAGTGCCAATGTGTTGTAAATAACATAGGTTGGTGTTTTGAAACCTCCAGTGGGAATATTTTCACTTTTCAAACAGTATAAATTGGTTACATCACAGGTTTATAAAGTCAACCGAATGTCTGTCAATATGCCCAAATATGGAGATGTCTGATATCATAGCTCTGACATCAGACTGGCCTCGAAATACTCTGATAATGGACTGAACTAACTAACTACAGCTACCATAATGTGTGTGATTTGTAAGATAATAATAATAACTACAGCCACAATAATGATGGCATCAGGCACCTTGGAGAGACTTCTGGCCTTGATTTTACATCACTTTTCAGCTGCCCTGTTGGCCATCTTCGTCTTCCTCACAACATGTCGAGCAGCTCCGGCAGCCACGCTTCCCCCCATCACCAACCCTCTGCTAAAGACCCCAGGTGTCTGCCTGGCTAGGATGATTCGTCGGAGAGAGGTGAGCAGTGTGGAGGTGGTGCGTGCTTATATCGACCGCATTCAAGAAATTAACCCACTTATCAATGCCATGGTCAAAGACAGGTTCTGCCAGGCGTTGCAGGAAGCTGCACAGGCAGACAGGTTGATAGAGGAGGAAACAGGAGGAGGCGAGGATGTGCTGAAGGACAGGTTGCCATTTCTGGGCGTCCCTTTCACGGTCAAAGAGGCCTTTTGTCTGCAGGGCATGCCCAACTCCACAGGGCTGGTGTCGAGGAGCCAGGTAGTGTCAGGGTCTGACGCTCCTACCGTGACCCTGATGAAGAGAGCCGGGGCCATACCCCTGGGGGTTACCAACTGCAGTGAACTGTGCATGTGGCTGGAATCCCACAACCATCTGTATGGGATCACCAAGAACCCCTACTGCCTGGACAGAATACCAGGAGGAAGCTCAGGAGGGGAGGGCAGTATTTTGGGCGGTGCAGGCTCATTGATTGGCCTGGGTGCAGATGTGGGGGGCAGTATCCGGTTGCCAGCCTTCTTCAATGGCGTTTTCGGACACAAACCCACCTCGGGTATAGTGTGCAACGATGGGCAGCACCCTCCACCATCAGGCCTCCAGTCAGACTTCCTGTGTACAGGCCCCATGTGTCGCTATGCCCAGGACCTACTGCCCATGTTAGAAGTAATGGCTGGACCCAATGCAGACGGGTTGTGTCTGACTTCGGAGGTGGACATGAAGAAACTTCGTTTCTTCTCTGTTCCTCACAATGGCGGTTCCCATCTGGTGTCTGCTGTGGACAAACAGCTGATACAGGCTCAGAGTAGGGTGGTGGAGTGTCTAGAGTCTAAGCTAGGGGTCAGAGTTGAGAAGATGATGATCCCTCAGCTAAAATATTCTTTCCAGATCTGGGCAGCAATGATGTCAGCACCAGGCAAGGATGGTAAGAGGCCCACATCCTTTTTGGAGCTCATATCAGACCAGCAGGGCAAGGTTTGGTCGTTGTGGGAGATGGTCAAGTGGACCCTGGGCCTTTCGCCTCACACCATGGCAGCCATAGCCTTGGCCACATTTGAGGTGTTCCAGCGATCAGAGCCCACTCCTTTCCTGCTACAGCAGAAAGAGGCCCTGCAACGTTACCTGGATGATCTGTTGGGTGATGATGGCGTTTTATTCTACCCTCCATACCCACACCTAGCACCCAGACATCACACGCCACTGTTCACGCCGTTCAACTTCTCATACACGGGTATTTTCAACGTCCTGGGTCTTCCGGTGACTCAGGTTCCATTAGGGCTGAGTGTGGAGGGTCTACCCCTGGGTATACAGGTGGTAGCCGGGAAGAACCAGGACCGACTCGGCCTCGCCGTAGCAGTGTACCTGGAGCAGGCCTTCGGAGGATGGAGAGAGCTCGTCCAGACCAACGCATAGAATTACACAGTCACACACACACACACACACGGGATGTGGGCAGGGAAACAAACCTACCTTCTATGATGTCACTTAGCATCATGCTAAGTGACTGAAAGACCCATCCACCTCAGACATTATGAAAATTACAAAAATATAATTGTCCAGCTTTTAGTGATCTAGGGTTAATTAAATCCACAATTCTCCACTCGTATCATCATACATCACATTCCGTGCTTAGCCAATCAAATCATTTATGTTGTACACACAGACACACACAAAGCTGAGCATAAGAGGGGCTAGCACCCCTGAAAAATAAAACAGTATTTAAGTTATTAGATAGCCTGCCCTACACAATTAAAACGATTGAACATTTGGCAATTAAGGTCTAATAGGGCTACAAAATATCTACACACACAGACATATATTCTGTACATATCCTGTCCACAAATGACTTTATGGATATGTCCAATTTGACACATTATTCCAGTACAATGAAGACCATCAATATATACTCAATATTAAAAAAACATTTTTTTTAAGCCAATAAATGGATCAATGTGCAGATGTTCAGTCAATACAGGAGATTCCTTATTGAGAGCAGATACCAAACACATACGGGCGGGGTTTTCCTGCGTCATCACAAACAATGAATGACATTTTATTCAGAAAATGTAAATGTTCCATGCAACTTTCATTTTATATCGACACTGTACAGCATTTACTTGTATTCATTCCGAATTAAAACATTACATCTCAAATAAGACATTATATAATTGTATCTGTCAGCAAAGTAGACTTCATCCCCAATATTGATTAGAAATAGTACTGTGTGCATTGATGCGCAACTGTTGGCAGTAGTTTGAGTTATGAAGCTTTGCTGCCACCTACAGGAACTGATGGCTAGTGCCAGGTTCCAGCCCATAGACCAACACTCCACTGAGTGAGGCTTCTTGCTTCAGTCTGATATTATCAGGGTACACATAAGGGCAAAAAATGGAGGCAGAACAAAAACATATTTCAAAAACAAACCCAAAACAATGTTTATTTCACTGGTAAATATACAAAAAGGAAACGTAAATATAGCACTGTGAGATTTGCTTTAAAATTTTCATATAACAAAACGTAACGGAACTGGACAAGATTTAAAAACCAGTTCAACCTGCCATCAATTCAAATCCTAACACAAACAAGTATTTTGTTTATGTTAAATACAAATCATAGCAGGTATTTGTTTTCTGTGATAACCAAAAAATGAACCAGACTGAATACTATGACTAAACATGTGCTGTTTTTATACAACATTCTATTGTGGGGGCCAATTCAGTTCTATCTATATAAGAAAACTGCTCTAGTAAGTCAACCAATGGAGTTGCAAGCAATCCATTTTAAAGCCTTTCTTTACTTGAGCAACTTGACGTTAAATCTCATATATAAACACAATGGCAAGCTGGTATACAGAAGGGATAAGTAATATTTACAGAACATATTCGGTCACTGTGGCATCAGATGCCTGACATTGTATTTTGACGTATCGTGATACTGGGTCATAGGCTTGTCTGCAATGCCACACGTTCCTACTCCCACTTTACCGTTGACGCTCTCTGGAGATGCAAATATGCTCCTTTTTACCTGCGGGATTCAAGAGAAATGTCGTTATAATGGACCTTTATGAATTACGTGAACTGAATGAATTAGAAACACTACACAAGCTACAGCCCACTCCGGTTATGATGTATTTCTTAGTTACACCTTTTCCTTTTGGCTTTTACCTTCAGGGGTCGCCACAGCGAATCATGTGCCCAACTAACTTCATGTCCTCTTTCACTACAGTACATCCATAAATCTTCTTTGGTCTTTTTCTAGTCCTCCTGCCTGGCAGTTCCAACCTAAACATCCTTCTACCCATATACTCACTATACCTCCTCTGTATGTGTCTAGGCCTGGCCTCTATGGCTATCTCTCCAAAACATCTGCTGTCCCTCTGATGTACTCGTTCCTGATCCTATCAATCTTTGTTACTCCCAGAGAGAATCCCACATTTTAGTCTCTGCTACCTCCAGCTCTGAAGCAGAACAATCGAACGCCATTTGCTACAAGAAATCGGTTACTTCTGGAAAATAGGGTATTTTCTGATTTAAAAAGGAGCACTTCGTCCATTTTCAATGGTTTCCAACACTTATACTCGAATAAGCTGAGCCATACAAAGAACGGAGACAGTTACCTGTCCTTTCTTGTTCTTCGAGTAAGCCTTATTGTTGAAAGTTTGCCACTTGGACTTTTGGTCCTCTCTCTCCGCCTCCAACTCCTTCATTCTTGCCACTTTTTTCTGTGCCTTCTTCTTCTTGTACTCTCTCTGATCTGCTATTTGCTCTTTCCTGCAAAAGCACAAACAAAGAAAGGAAATGGTTGGGGCACTTCAATCTTGACAATTATCTATGACAACATCCAGAACCACGTTATTATTGACAAATGTGAGATGAGATTAGTGATCACAACAACATACAGTATAAAGACTATAGTTTTACACAACAAAACGGACATAAACATGAAGTCATGTTTATGACGCCATGTTTAAGATGGTGGTACTGTGTGTATGATTTAAGGTAATGTATACAATGACCAAGGGCCTTGTTTGGTGGTCTTATTACCTGGATTTGGGTTGTCCACTTCCATCGCCATCATGCCGTTTCCCCTCTTCTAGCGGCTTGAGGTTCTGCAGTGGGATCACCTCAGCGTTGCCGTAGCCACTGAAGGTGACGGCTGCTGTGCCGTTCTCTCCATCTATCTCCTCAATCTCAGCCTCATACAACCTGTTAAAGAATCACGTCTGTAAGCAGGTGAGTAAAAGTCGCAGAATCCAGCCCTATATATATATATATATATATATATATATATATATATATATATATATATTTATATATATCTATCAATATACAAAATTTCATGGGTTTGCATGTATGTGTTGAGAGCTATGTATGGCTGGCACGATTATGACACGTTACTTGACGATTGTCACACAAATGATTGTGATTAGCGATTTAATAAGTGTTTTTGGCATTGAACATTGGAAGATATGAATACAATAATTATTTATTTGTGTCTTTCTATGGCAAATAACAGTGTCCAAGGCTAAGTTGGCTGCAATGCATGCAGTGTTTTTTCCCCCAGAGAGAAGAGGTTAGTGACACTCACTGTCCATCCTGAGTCCACACAGCCATGCATGTGTTCCCCACTTTCCAGTTGTGTTTGAGGGGAGCTGCATCTGAGCTGTTGGCACTGGAAGCGCCATCAGAGGGCTGCGAGGTCAGGAGGTCCTTTGTCAACTCAATGACTTCCTGAGGATGAAATCCAGCCCAAAAAAGGTTGTTGACTATTCATCAGCATGTTTTAGTCATACTGTGTACAATATGCTTCCAGAAAGTAATTTTTACCAAGGTTCTCTGAATCTCTCCCACTCACTCAGGTTTGCATTACTACTTGTGTCTCAAGAACAGTTTCCTGAATCTGTCAACAGGTGCATTTAGAACGTTACATTACATTAGTGGAATGAAAACTGGCGCGTCTGCCCCAGAGGCAAATTCAAAAGAAACAAACAGCAGAGGGCTGCCGATAGCCTAAAGCAGAGGTTCCCAACCACTGGTACTAGTAACAGTGGTGGTACTCGAGTCCCCCCTCTGGTGGTACACAGAGGAGTCGCCCAAAACAGGAGAAAAGCCTGTATTTTAACATCAGTTATTATGGTGGTACCAAATAGTTTCTGAGGTGGTACTTCAGTATAAAAAGGTTGGGAACCAAAGGCCTAAAGCCTAAAAATAGCATATCTACATGCCACAATGTGTCTGATATTTGTCAACAGTAGTGAGCAACTACATCTAGCATAACTATTCTCTAATCCTTAAACCTAACTTCTAAATATGTAATCCTAAACAAAATCTCTAATTGTAAACGCAGAGTATTTTTTTTAACCATAAAACAAATGTGCGTGTGAGGACCAGGGAAATGGTCCTCACAACGTCCATTTCTCATATTCTACTATAGTTGTAGGGACATGTGGTCCTCAGTAGTATATTAGTATTAATAATAATAATAAACTTTATTTGTATAGCACCTTTCATACATAAATGCAGTTCAAAGTGCTTCATAAGGCAGGACACAAAAATAAAAATAAAAATATAATACAATAAAACACAAGTAGTTAAAATGATAGAACAAAATTGAATATAAGAACATAAAATAAATAAAAACAAATAAAAACAAATAAAACTCAACTAAAAGCAAGAGTGAAGAGGTGAGTCTTGAGTTGAGATTTAAAAATGTCTACAGAGGGTGCGTGTCTGAGCTCGAATGGAATTACAAACAAACACACACCTGTAAGTCTTTCTGGAGTTTGAGGAGGTCCTCATTGTCTTGGTCGGTTGATAAGGCAGCTTCTACTTGCTGTAGTTGTGCTTTATAGCTGCTCAACTGCTTCACCAGGTCGTCTGACATCTGCAACGAGGAGCCGGACCAAGAAATAAATACACAATCAACTTAAAATTATTAAAATAAGCCAACTGGCCTGAGCTGAACCACACAGAGAATCTATGTTGTATTGTCAAGAGGAAGGTGTGAGACAACAATACAAATTAATTTACGACTGTTATCAAGCAAACCTGGGCTTCCATAACACCTCAACAGTGCCACAGGCTGATCACCTCCATGCTACGCCCCATTGATGAAATAATTTGTTCAAAAGTAGCCCAGACCAAGTATTGACTGCATACATTAATATACTTTTCAAATGGTCGACATTTCTCGTTTAAAAAAAATCTTTTTTTTAGTGGTCTCGTAAAATATTCTAATTTTTTGAGACATTTTCATGAGCTGTACGCCATAATCATCAAGACTAAAACAAAAAAAGGTTTTAAATACTTCACTTTATGCACAATGAATTGAGAATATATAAAAGTTTCACTTTTTGAATTATATTACGGAAGAAAATGAACCTTCACACAATATTCTAATTCATTGAGATGGAGCTGTATATACAAGGTTTCTTCAACTATGCATGCACCTCTTGCAGAGATTAAAATAGGGTGCATTTTGCGTCCCAAAACGCAGTTTATAGTTAAGGGACGCAATAAAACGACTTCTGCGTTTTTTATTCCAGTTTATTTTGCTAGCTTTAGTTATAATAATCACTTATTTTTCTGTTTTCTACATGAATATAAACACATTTTATCCATATAAAATGAAATGGTAGTTAAATGCTGCAAGTTAAAATATGATTCCTAACGTCGTTGAAGTGGGATAAAATGTCCCTGAGACTCATCTAAAAGACCATCCCTGCATCCCGGGACTCTTTACATTGGAAACCTATTTAGTATTTACATCACTGCTCTTAGTTAGCCTGGCTCCAGCCCTGAATCGCTAGCCACGCCCATTAAGAAAATATGTTCTGGCGATTCAGGTCTGGAGTCTGTTAGTGTCTTTCGGAAATCCGATCACGGCAGCTGATTGGCCATCAGCCCAGTCACTCGAAAGCGTCAGACAACAAACATGGCTGCCCCACTGAGGTGACTCACGACCGTATCAATCTGGCTATTAAATCGGCGTATGATAAATAGTTTCTTTACAGAAACGACAGGTTTTATAAACATCATCATCCGACATAGTTTACCGCTTTTGTTCACATGCTAGTAGCGCTCGTTGGCTGTGGTTTGTTTGGTTAACAAACGGGTTATGATTGACAATGTCATCTGCTTTCCAACTATTCTGATTGGTTGGTATGAACCAATCACCGAAGACTGACGCTTTGACAACGCCCATCCCATAAACTGCTGTGGGGAGGGCTTTCACTCTGAATAATGAAGTGAAACGAAATGAAAATTGAGACTGAGTGTCACTGGCTCGCTCTTGGTACCACAGCACCTCAAAGGTAACCTCGCCTCACCAGGCTTTCCACCTCGGAGGAAAGCCTGGTCTCTGTTCCAAAAGTGCTGTATGATCCGGTCAGGAGCGGATGATATTGTTACGTCATGTTGTAGTATTGTTTTGTAGTCATCAGGCAGGAACAATCAAACCGAACTTCCTTTTCCCTCAAACCGGAAGAATAGCAATAAAAGCTCTCGTAGCGTGGCTGTAGCTTTTTTTTTGAGAAAAATCGGTTTGAGGGAAAAGGATGTTCCGGAAGATTGCTGACTACCAAACAATACTACAACATGACGTAGCGATATCATCCGCTCCCGAGGAGCTGTTGCCCCCACGACCCGACTATGGATAAGCGGTTGAAGATGGGTGGGCTTAGGGTTGACGACCAGAGTACAGCATCTTACAATGGGTCTAGTCTACAAGATACCCATGTACCTTCAAATACTTCCTTAATGTCAACCAAGTCCACACTCACAACACCAGAGTGAGTTCAACAAACCATGTGCATGGCTGCATGCAACCCAGATTCGGCTCAAACAAGTGATTAAATTCATTCCACGCCTATGCCACTGAAATGTGGAAAGCCCTACCATTGCCAACAGCCATTAAGACATGTGAATCCCTTGACTCTTTCAAAACCGCTCTCAAAGAGCACATACGGACGGCTGCCATTCGAAACTGGCCCCTGTAAATTAAGTTGAGTTCCCCCCCCCCCCCCTACACACACTTCAGCCTACAATGTAGGCTGAAGTGAAACATGTAGGCCCTTTTTAAGTGGTGCAACCACTTCATTAAGTAGCTTTCTGTGTGCCTATTGCCTGGCTGTGTCTGAGCATGAAAACAGCATTTGGTTGGTTTTCAAAACCAAGTAGGTCACTGTGCCTAACACACACATATTAACTGTATATATGATGATTTCAGGTGTATCAGTACACCTGAAATCCGGATGATGTACCATTTGCATACTGTGAAATAAACATTTACAAAAATCAATCAATCAAAACATATATAGTCCCAAAGTCCGCAATTGAATTATTATTAATAGTGTACACTACTTTTTTACGGAACTTTGAGGGCTGCATCAGTAAACCGTTTTGTCCGTTGGTCCTATTTAATTTTAAGGCAGCACCAGACAGCTACGCTAGCTAGGTGGCTAATGTTTGCACAGTAGCCTCGGAGACCGCACAGCAACAACAATCACGTATATTCCCGGTGTTGTTACAACTAGTAGTGCAGCTAATGTCGCTAGAGGCAATCAATGTAAACATTACATAAATACGACAAAAAAAAACATATCATTTACATTGTATATTGTTGTAACTTATATCCCGTAACACAGGCGAGGCCTTCTGACTACAACTACCTAGCTTATCAAATTCACAGCTAACATTAGCAAGCACCTAATATCACAAAGAGCAACGATTGTGTGTACGTACCTTACCTCTTTATATGTAGATTTGTATTTTATCTATAAATATCGAAAACATCCAGATCCTAATTGAATTATTTCAACTAATTACTTTGCTGTAAAGACGAACAGCACGACCGTCTGCTTTTCTTACACAACTCCGACAATGAGCCGGAAGTGTACTCTTCTTTTTGTTGTTGTTGGCCAGGAGGCTCGAAAAGCAACGTATATGAACATAGCGCCCCCTAGTGAACCGGATTGTGTAGTACCACGTCTGTAGGTAGTCAAAATGTTAAACATTTTTTATTTTTATATAACACAAATCTGATTCTGGTGGTCTGTGGCACAAAACATTTTTTGGTTGGGGTCCGTGGCCAAATACATATGAATGTGGTGGTCCTTGGAATGAAAAAGTTTGAGAACCACTGATTTAGTAACCACATCACCAGACATTAGTTCCAGTCTAGACCTAGAATGCCTGTGATCATTTAATTATACTTCGTAAATTTTCATGTATCTCAGGCATAGATGGCTTGACCTGGTCCTGGTCGAATTGAAAATGTGCGGCATAAATGTGATAAATGCTCCGTTTGTACTCACCCATTAAATTATTCCAAAGACGTGGAGTGAAATATGGTCATCTAGTTTTATATCCATGTGAAAGTTCTGGCACAAAACGCGTATTTAGTGAATTATCTCCACTTTTTCAAGAGATGCACACGGACGACAATTGGTGATGACGTCTGCGGTAAACAGGACGTATTTGTAAAATCAGTTCATCGATTATTGATCGATGATCAATCGATCATCGATCAATCGATTGATCGATGCATCTCTTGAAAAAGTGGAGATAATTCACTAAATACGCGTTTTGTGCCAGAACTTTCACATGGATATAAAACTAGAGGACCATTTTTCACACCACGTCTTTGGAATAATTTAATGGGTGAGTACAAACGGAGCATTCATCACATTTAGGCCACCCATTTAGAACCCGAACTGAAATTAACCTGTGTGTTCTATGGCTCTGTATGTGAAATACTGTACATACTGTATGTAACAACAAGAGCCGTTCTAGGGCTAGTTCCAGTCCACCTCGAATTTAGGCATTTGTATCATCGGTCTCAAGTCTGAATGGGTGAACTTTGACAAATGTTCTGCTATATAGCGGGGAAATTCAGGCATTGTCAAAATTGATTCCTATATTTTGCTATTTTTATTTAACAGTGAATGTTTCGTAATGAACACACATTTATTGGATGTTAAGTCGTAAACTAGCCCCTTTCGGAACCCTAGTTTACCTTTTCTGAAGTTTGGACGTCGGTACCCCAGGGTCCCTAATCGGTTATTCCACTCTCGTTGGGATGCAGATGTACATACCCTCCGTTCACACTGAGCGGCGCGCCGCTTGAGTGTTGGTGAGATGTTTCAAAGATGCATAAAGCAGCTATAGGAGACAACGGAAATGTGGGAGAAATTAAAAATACTTAACGGCATCGGCGGTTGATGAGATTTCTCCCACGTTTCCGTTGTCTCCTATAGACGAATCCAGGAACAGGTCTCATGGTCGCAGCTTACGTATTTCCTGTCAAAATATCCACCGCGGTGGCTGAGACCAGAGCCATTGAGTAATGGTTGAGACCCTTTGTATTTTTGAGTGGTGCTATAGCCACTCCTATAGACAGCAATGTGTGTCCCTGGCTGGCTGGGTGGGTCGTGTCTGTCCGAGTACGGAAATAGCGTTTGTTGACCACCAAGTGTCACTGTTGCACACACACACACACACACACACACACACACACACACACACGTCACACACACACACACACACACACACACACACACACACACACACACACACACACACACACACACACACACACACACACACACACACACACAGGCCAGGGAGGAGTACAGTACAGTACAGTACAGTACAGTACAGTACAGTACAGTACAGTACAGTACAGTACAGTACAGTACAGTACAGTACAGTACAGTACAGTACAGTACAGTACAGTACAGCACCACTCAGTTCAGTTTGATTGCTTAAAAAGTTAAGGAACTAGGGGGAAAAAGGGGGACATATGAACAACCCTGTCTTACCAGGTCAGCAATGTGCAACTATAATGTCGTTATAAAACATAACAGTGGTACAGTAGGCCTAGCTATAACATTTGGTATTTGGTATCCAGTAATCAGCAGACATTGTTGCTGTCAGTCATAAACCTCATAGTTTTTCTAAATTGATGATGCACTATACTTCAACAACAAGTGTATGGCTATTGTCATGATTTCAATCAAATAATAATAATAGCCTAATAACAAAAAGGAATGGTTTTGGACATACATGGTTTCCCCCAGTCACCGATGATATATAATTATATCATATATATAGGGGCAGAACTGCAATGCTAGTAATGTGGATCTACACTACAGTATGAATGCTGGCGCCTGGCAAACAGATGTCAACATTTGGGGATTTCATCTGCAAGCTGCCAGCAGATGGACCTACAGTACATGTTAACCACCCAATACAGGCTGCAGCTGAAAGCGCTGATGACTGAAGACTTAGGGCCGATTCATACTCCTATTTTACCGCTGTTTCGGCGCTGTAGTGCCGAAATGATTTCGGCTCGTCAGAAATTTTCAGTAGCACCGAAGAGCCGACTTTAGGACGGTACCCGCCCCCCCGAACCTCAAATGACGTCAAATTGTAGGCTCTTCAGCACCGAACCGACTTTTATTCGGCTCTAAAATAGGAGTATGAATCGGCCCTAAGGGTAACCACAGGGTAAAAGTTCTGAGTCAAAATACAAAAGTATTGGCATCAAAATATTCTCAAAGTAGCCAAAGTAAAAGAACGGTAGCCTATGTGGTTTTTGTTTGTTTGTTAAAGTAAGTGTAAAATAGCTCACCCATTCTTGAGATAAGGGACAAAACTTTTTTCAAACTAGATTTCTTTTTTTTTTAAGATACATTCAAATCAAATAGATGTATTTGTAGACACAGGTCTCAACTACCAATCTTGAGAAGGAACAGGTTTTTCGCGTAACATTTCTTTCTAAAATGGGACATTTATGCACTTAATACCTGATTCATGTCAACTCCGTCAGACACACTAAAATCCCTTTTAATTGAATTTGATAATTTCAACAATAATATAAAGTCCTCAGTTATCTTATAATGGCTTTCAGTAATCAAGTTAAGTAATACAATTCTTTTAATATTGTTTTGTTCCAATATCACACTATTATGAAATATCCAATTTCTCAAATCCGTCATTTCAACCTTTATTTTCAATATTATAACATGAAAACCATGTAAAAAAAAAAAAAATCATCATTACGTATCATTTCAGTTGGTGTTTCAATACATAAGCACAAAAGATTTAACATCGAATTTTCTATTTCTTTGGAAATTAACAAAAACATCACAGGACGAACGTCTGACGGAGTTGACGAACATCTGACGGAGTTGACAAGTTTAACTGATTTAGGTTCTAGACCATCTAGGATCTTGATTCTGGTGACTAATCCCACATTTTCAAGGATGAGGAATACAGTGGTACTATTTATATTGGCCCTGTGACCATGGCAGCCATTTTCAAAATGGCCGCCACCTGCTGTTATTTTACAATAACTCAAGTTCTACACCACCTAGGATCTTGATTCTGGTGACTAATCATACATTTTCAAGGATGTGGGATACATTGGTACTATTTAGATTTGTCCTGTGACCATGGTAGACATTTTTCAAAATGGCCGCCAACTTTCTGTTATTTCCCAATAACTCAAGTTCTACACCACCTAGGATCTTGATTCTGGTGACTAATCCTACATAATACAACTGACACTAGAATCAAGATCCTAGGTGGTGTAGAACTTGAGTTATTGTAAAATAACATCAGGTGGCGGCAATTTTGGAAAATGGCTGCCATGGTCACCACGAGACAAATCTGTGATTGCCCTATAGCCAAAAATGTTCCTTAAGGCATGCTCTAACTGTGTGCCAAATTAGAATACGTCCCATTATTCAAAAACTATCATTTTATTGTTTTAGGAACACTTTTGTCAACTCCGTCAGATACATGTCAACTCCATCAGACACAAAACCTGACGGAGTTGACGTCTGACGGAGTTGACAAAATGTCATTTGTTTTCATCTTAACCCTCTGTAGTACAATGTAGCCATTTTGTTTTTGCTTCATTTGTTAAAATATAAACATTATTTTGGAATTACATGGAATTACATGTCAACTCCTGACGGAGTTGACATGTAAAAGCTGTGACCTCATTGATATCAACATTGTTTGTTTAAAATATCAAACAATTGAATGCTTGTCAGACCAGGTGCTCCACTGTTGCAACAAATATAAACGGGACTTGGAAGGAGTCTTCAGGCTAAATCTGTCGACAATATTTTCTGATTAATTTAAGACTTTTAAAAAACCTGAATTAACCTAAATTAAAATTAACTGTGTATATTGTTTGCTATGTTGTTGACAATCTACTTTAATTTAGTATGTATATTTATGTGATTGTGACAGTATTAGACACTTTTCTAGCAGTTTGAAATTGTGACCACTTGCTGGGGACAGGCTAAATACAGGCGTTTTTGGGTACAGTGCCTGCTTTTAACTAATTCAGATGGCATATGAAAACAATTATAACTAGAAAAAGTGCCCTTCTGGGCACAGGTCTCCACCAGGTTATCCACAGATCCGTGCAGTTAGAGGTAAAAACACTTTTTGGCCAGTTATAGCGCCACCTTGAGGCTGAGTTGAAATTGTTCATGTGGCATTTTGTCCTCGGCCTAGTGGGAATGTGGGTGCACAATTTCACGGAAATCACGCGATGTGTTCATGATTTGCAGCATTTTGTTTGAAACTGAGCACTCCTGTGAACTTTGGAAGCCAATCTTAACCAATCAGGATGGAGTGTGAGAAATCTGAAAGACCGGTTTGGTTGAATGGCTCTAGAGAGACTGTGTACCAATTTGCGTGATGTTTGGACAAAATCTGTAGGTGTGCTGTGCAAAAACCTGTTTTGCACAAAGCGGCCTCCTGGTGGCGCTATAACAGGCCGTTCTGGAAAGTTTGGGGCAGAGGTTCATCGTTGGCATCCAGGGAGTGTGTGTGCAAAATTTGGCATCGACCGGGTTAACGGTGGCCGAGATTAGCTCGTCACGGACGGACACACACACGGACACACACACACACACACACGGACGGACGGACGGACGGACGGACGGACGGACGGAGTGCAAAACATACTCTCCCCACATGCCTTCGGCCTGGTGGAGACAATTAAATTAATGGCATAATAATACACAACTGTATTACATTTAACTTTGCAAGTGCTTTTATTTTTATGAATTAATTTATTTTTAACATAAATAAGGCTCTTTTGTGTGGGACATGTTTTTTCCACTTTTGTCCCTCATCTCAAGAATGAGTGAGCTCTATATTGCCATAGTAATCATTGCTATTGATTAGCTTGTTTGTTAATTTCTCCACCTCTTTAGTAAACGGGAAATACATTTCAGGTTGCAATACCAATTTTATCCAATCACTTCATTCATCAATATTAACTTATTTTTCCAGGGTAGACCACTGAGAGCAGGCTCTCTTTTACATGGATATGCCGATTACAGTATCTACAAAAATACAACTGCAGTTACAAATGGTAGGCCTACAAACAAAAAACAAACTGTAAAAACAACAAAAAAAATCACTTAAAGGAGAATTCCATGCTAGAAGGATTTCTTACCGTTATTTACCTATAGTTGTTATGTCCCCACCAAAGAGGTCCAGGTGTTATTTTGTGCAAAAGTGCATTATTGGCTATTTCCCCTACCATAAGCCCTCAATGGGGGTTGGGCTTTTGTGCTAATTCGCTTATTTCCATCGAAATAAGTAGTAAAGTGTGCCGCTTGGGATACTATTTACATTATGAAGAGGGGATATATACCAAAAAAAGATTTTTGAGCGATGGAAATAAGCGAATTAGCACAACACCCCATAGCCCCATTCAATTCAATGCAATTAATTGAGTATCTAGTATGGAATTATCTTTTAACATCACAGGGGCAGACTGCTACTTGAAGCAGGTGCAGTTCATATGCAATGCATCTCCAAGTAGCACGTTGATCTCTATGGAGTCCAGATGATCCAGTTTCAGAGGGTACTGAAGCTATAGGAGCATAAAAGGTGAAAGTGCTCTTTCACAACTCACTAATAAAAAGTGTTTAATGTGTGTTAGAAAATGTGTGTACTCTGTGTGCGTGTCTGATACGTATCCTATATAGCACTAAAACTTAAAAGTGAATGCAAATACATTGGGAGCTTGCCACACAAAGGCCTTATGAATAAATAAAATACTCTTTGATGAGTGTGATCTCTTCGAATGGAGAGGCAGCCAACCCAGTTTTTTCCATTTGAAATTCAATGATGAGACCCATCACCAGTAATAAACCACAGAGAAGTGATGAACTGCATCAAGAGACTTCAGTGTGGAAGGTGAAGCGTAAATGTTGTAATGGACATTAATGCACAGCATAATGAAAGAGAGACATTATTTGAGACTACAATGATCTTCCTGGCTTTCTGTCAAATAACCAATCATTACCCTCAGCCTTTTTCTCACTATTGACAGTGCTTATAAAGGGAGAGAGAAGGGCACCTACGGACGGCTGCAATTCGAAACTGGCCCCCGTAAAATATTTACTCTCCTGATTGGCTGACATTTTGTCACCTACCTGAAAATGTATGTTCTGTTAGACCGGTGTCCTCCAGGGGTCTATACTTAGTCCCCTCCTTTTTCCCTGTATACCAAGTTGCTGTAAATATTCCCAGTGCTGGGAGGCAAACCTGACAATAGGCCTAAATTAGGCTGTGAAAATATTTGAGCAGCTTGTAAGGGCCTCTTAGAGCCCACTTGTACTGAGGGCATGGGACACCCGCCCTTATTGTTGTCCCTCGCATGAGGGAAAGAAATAATCATTTATTCTGTAACTCTTATCTGTGTTGCTGCTATTAAACCACTGGCATGTCTTGGTACAGTAATCACATCTATCAGCACTGGAGAGTGGACATACTCTTTCCTGGTAGAAACTTTGCTCCTCCAGCAAATCCTCATTGTTAGCAATCCGAGCTCCTCTGACAAATCTCCCATTACAGAGACACCACAATTCTTCCTTAGCTCGCCCTGTCCAGGCTATCGATCGTATCCAATTTCAGTCTGGCCTCCTCATCTACTCCCCTACACAAGGCCCCGACCCCCTAACCCCAACCCCCCACATCTTGCTTCTGGACCACAGCCATAGTTCCTGAGGAGACTGGCTTACATTCTATACCTTCACAACTGCTCAATTACACACACACACACACACACACACACACACACACACACACACACACACACACACACACACACACACACTTTACTCACTCTCGTGCGCGCACAGACATGCGCACATACTAACCTCTAAGATCAAGCTCCCAATTATTGATGTACTTTATCACTGTCCACAGCACCCGGTTTGACAGACCTCCTTTTATCTGTCAGTATGTCAGTTACCGCTCAGACACACGCACACATGCACGCACACTCGCACACATGTGCGCGCACACACACACACACACACACACACACACACACACACACACACACACACACACACACACACACACACACACACACACACACACCTCAATGCATTCTCTGCTGTTTGTGTTTCTCCATGTTTAGATGAACTCTAGGAGCTTAAGGTGTCACTGAAATTCACCATCAAGGAGAAAATCCTGAGGAGATAACGTTATATTTGACAGAATAGTTTTTAGGTGATTATTTACAAATAATAAACAATGCAATAAAAGAAGAGAATAATGTAATTATGTCAATGCATGCATTTTGGATAAACTACACAACTCCACAGTCCTATAAGACTATTAGCTGGGGTCGCACTTGTAAAGATTTTGGCTTTTGGTGACTAGTTTTAGAATTCTGGCAAAAGCTGTGCAAACGTATTGGGAGCTCCCCCTAGTGGTGTGTTTACACAGACTCAAATATTAGACAGGTATGGTATGGTTGAAAACCAAAATAATTGATAAAAGAGATTTCTTGGGATTCTGTTACTATTGGGTGTGCTAAATAACAACCAGACAGGCATCATTTTCAAGATGGCGTCCACGGTGGCTAAAATGAGCTAAAATGCCTATAAACTGGGATTGAATATGTAAAAAATCATAACAATTATGCACTTGGTAACTACTTTTTGAATTTTGGCATGGTGATGGGTATGGGCATAAGGTTTTCAAAAACCATCGCAAACTAATTTGGCTCGCCCCATAGTGGTCGGTTTGCAATGAAACCACTATTAGATAGTTATATGTCAGTATATGGTTGAAACCCCAAATAATTGATTGATTGATTTTGGATTATGTTACTAGTGGGTGTTATAATCTGCATGGCCCATGGCTGTGTACTTGTACGTGAGAGCACAGTGTACTTGATAATGTTGTGTACTGAATGAACTGTAGCATACTATAGCTACTGGTGACATCTCAGACAGCAAGGTCAGCTTGCTGCAGTAAGTGGTTGTTATGTCTCAAGGGTTGTTGGTTACGTCATTAGGATCCAGCTATATATTTCCAGTATGTGTATAATAAACTTGTGAACCTTTTAGCGTGATACTGTCTCGTGTCGCGTTATTGTTCTCCCGGGCCCGTCCGCCGCCGCCGTACCATGGTATACTTCAACCGGATTGTCACACACCACCCTGACGGCACACACACCTGTCTGTCAAACCAGATGAGGGTCCAGTACTAAATACTAAATACTAAATAACATACTAAATTCTTATGAAAAACAAACATCTAGAAAGGCATCGTTTTCCAGATGGCGTCCACGATGGAGCTGCCAGGAGCTTAAAATGCCTATGGTTTCATTGCAAACCGACCACTAGGGGGCGAAGCCCCTACTATAGGCCTATGGTCCTCATTCAATCATACACTGTCTGACTAAAAAGAGCTACACAGCTTGGCTGTGGTGTCATGAAGAGAACTTAGGCCCTTTCCCAATTCCTTTTTTAACCCTACCCCTCAGCCCTTGCCCCTTCCCCTTGTCCCTACATAATGAGTGTCAAGGGGTAGGGAGATAAATCATCCCCCTAGGAATTGGAACGTCCCTAAATATTGAACGTCCCTTGTAGATATTGATAGCTGATCTGCAAGCTCACTACAGGCCAGTGGTCCCCAAACTTTGATGGCATTTCTGTCTCTAGGACCCCCAATTTATATTGTAAAATCAATGTTAATTAACTCTGAGAGTGTACAAACTATCATTTAGCCCATAACCCACTTTGGAAACTACTTTCCATTTGATTTAAGCAGTAGAGATGGAACGTAAATATAACATTGCTGTGGTTATGATGAAATAAATATATTGTAATTTTGTCTCATGTTGGTAGCCCACCATGCAGAATGTAATTCAGCTAGATATAGCTCATTCTGACACCTGCTCAGTTGTACCTGATTCATTGATTATTATTGTATTAACAGTTTGTATAGCATGGGTACAGAATAAGATATATTATACAGGGTTAGAAAAAGGAAAAACAATTTACAGTATAGAAAGAAGGGGCTGTGGCCACTGTTCATTGTTTTTAATATCATTAAGAACAGAGTCATTTTCTATCAATGAAAATGCCATCGTGATTCATCTCCATCCAATGTACAGTCTGTACAGCAGCTTGCAATCTGTTTCCATAGCTGGTTTGCCTGGGGGAAAAAACAACACCATTGCTAATTAGTTATGTAAGTTTTGCAACTTGTGGGGATTAGCGTAACATTGGTCATGATAAAAACCATAGCTATCACTGCAGCGAGTAGCCAGCGTTATGTAGGTACAGTAGGCTATTTCACGGCTTTTAAGAGCTCCAAAACTGCAGAATGTTGACATATCGTGGTCTGGGGGGTCGGACTGATGCTGATGGGTAACGTTGTATGAATGCAACGCCGTATCATATCGTTAGTTCACGTGAGGTAACGTTAACATTTGCTAGAGATTGCGATATTTTTGGCGATGCAGATTGTTAATACATTCAAATAATATTGGTTATTATAATATTTTTCCATAATAAAGGACATAAAAGGCTTCTTACCTCGTCCGCCTTTCAGCACTCAGTGATGTTGCTCCGTTTGAAGTCCCGTCGAGATATCCCTTCAAACGAAGGGGATTCTACCCCTCGCCCTTAGCCCTACCCCTCGAACCAAAGACAATTGAGATAACCCTTCCCCCTCACGTGAACGCGCATAAGCAAGGGCAAGGGCTAAGGGCCAGGACGAAGGGGGGAATTGGGATTGAGCCTTACACTCTACTAGGTCAAGGACATAGGAAGTTTTACATTATCTTGGTTTTGACAAGGCTACACAGTATACTGTATAGTGCTTTGAGTTTCCGAGCAAAGGATTGGCACATAATCATAATTCATAACGGGTGCAGAGGCTTAAACATGAAGAATGCACTCATTAAATACCTTAAATGCTTATATTAATGCATAGCGCAACAGTCAAACAATGAACATATTTTGGCCCTGATGGAGGCCAAACATGTTTCTTTTGTTTGACTGCTGCTAGTTGGATGTTCCCCTTTTTGCACTATGAATGCTCTCATATGCTTTTTGTCCCTTGTGCTTGTCACTTATTCAAAGCGGCTCAATAGTTAGCCTACATCTTTGTTTCTGTCATACGTTTCACAACAAACAGTTGCTAGTTTCTTTATGTTTTCTATTTTCTTGTGCATAGTGCTTTGTAAAAATCCAACCAGGGTATTTACGTCAAAGATGTTTTGAAATGAATAAGGTATTTTCTATGTGCTTTTACATTGACTTGCAACTCCACACCACACTCCCTTTCTCTCAGTGGCCCAATTGTGAAGGAGTTCAAGTATGTCGGGGTCTTGTTCACGAGTGAGGGCAGGACGGAGAAGGAGATCAGCCGGAGAATCAGAGCGGCAGGGTGGTATTGCAGTCGCTGTACTGCACTGTTGTGATGAAAAGATAGCTGAGCCAGAAGGCAAAGCTCTCTGTCTACCGAGCAATCTTCGTTCCTACTCTTACCTATGGTCAATAAGTGTCCCCGCCCATCTCAAGTTTTGCCATTGACGATGAACGGAGAAATGACATCAAAACATTAAACGCCATTGACATTGAAGGGGAAATTTACGTCATATGCAAATGAGCAAATCAGCTAACCAATCACAGACAACAGGCATTCTGATTGACCAGTATGAGATGATTCATGATGATTCATGTACGATGATAAGAGCGCCCTTCACTTCACACAGGTGTGATTTTTTTATACACTTTGTGTGTACTTTATGTGTTTCCCCCAATGAATTTCTTCTTAGTCTTAATGCCCGAACCACCTAAGCTGGCTCCTTTCCAGGCGAAGAAGCAGCGACTCTACTCTGAGTCTCTCTCGCGTGACTGAACTTCTCACCCTATCTCTAAGGGAGATGCCAGCCACCCGTCGAAGAAAACTCATTTTCTTCAACAAACTGTTTGTTGTGAAACGTATATTGTTCTCCTATACGGCAGTGAATGCTGAACCCTGAAGCCAACCCTGAAGTTTAGAGCCAGAAGTCTCTAGATGGGTGCTACACCAGAATGCTGCGTGCCGTACTTAACGAGCTAGCCAGATGTATGGAGAACCGGGATGACTGGAAGCGACGATGGAGGGTTCGTCTGAGGACGACCTAGAGACTTCACTCGATCAACTTTGCATAATATTTTTTTATTTTTTATTCTTCTTTTAAATTTCATGCATTCTTTTTATTTCGTTTGTATTTATGTGGGTGGTTTGGGGATGACACGCAGTGAAGCGCCTGCACGATATGTACTCTTACTCTGTGAACTAGTGGGGCGGCACCCCAATTATGCTTTTGGTCTCCGCAAGGCTAAGTCTTTCGCCGGCTGCCGGGCGTGGCTGCACTAATAACTTTGGGGCAGGCCCGTCTAGAGTTTAAATGGACAGGTATCAGTCAAAAGGGAGCCATCGAAGAGGAAGGATGGACGGGGAAGGAACTTCAGAACAGGCCAGCTCCATGGAGATCTAAGGATTTGAGGTTTGAGGTCAGATGTACAGTTGGTGGCAGATGACATCAGGGATCTCCATCCTTGATGATGTCACGTGATGTCACAAGGAATGACAATATGGTCATGCCTTGCAGGGTGGCTGTGGCTCAGGAGGTAGAACAGGTCGTCCAATGATCCCTGTGTCGGCGGTTCGAATCCCGGCTCCTCCTGTCCACATGTCGAAGTGTCCTTGGGCAAGACACTAAACCCTACACTGCCTCCAATGAGTCGGTCGGTGTAAGCTTGCCACCATTGATGTGTGAATGTGGGAAGTGAGGACGCTGGCGTAGACTGTTCGCCGCTTCACCTCCCAAATCCCAATGTATGAATGAATGAACCATTGTAAAGCGCTTTGAGCACTTGGAAAAGCGCTATAAAAATGCAATTCATTTCATTCATTATGCCTGGGGTAAAGCCTCACGTAGCCATACTAATATTAATATCACAGAGAGCATTTGTTATGGTTGGTTAATTCAACATCCTCTGCTGTGTGGCTCTCTCAACTCCCCATGGGCTTATGATTCCCACCAGGGTCATGAGTTCCTCTCTGACAAGCATTTTATTACTTTTTTACTTACTTTTGCACTTGGTTTGTAAACCAATACACAGTGACACTGTGTTGTCACATGGAAGGAGATTCCGTACTGCTAACTGCACGACACAACGGCCCTCGGTAAAAATAGCCAATCTACATGAGATTGTAGATCATGGACTATTTTGATGGACTAGTTTGAAAGGGGGTTACTGTATATGATTCTGCTTACTGCCCTTCAAGGCATTGTGCAAATAATGACCATAGTTTAGGTGTTCTCAAAGACATTTGAACAGTTGCAGCCTTGCAGGTGTCTAACTTGATATCAACTACTGTAGTAAGCAATGAGTATTGTTTTTCTATTTTTTTCAGTGAGTGTAGGAATCCAAGGGCACAGAGAGAGGAGAAACATGCAAGATAAGTTGGTGGTCAGATTTGAACCCGGGTCCTCGTGCTAACAAGGAGCATAATGGTTAATGGTGCATTAATTGGCTGAGCCACCAGGCACCCTACTACATAAATATCTAAACTGAGTGATGCTTATCAGTTCAAGACAGAGCAAATAGAGAAGACACAGCCCATACTGTACTGCCTCAAAAACAATGATCCACCTTTCATCAGTGACTATGATATATACACTGATGATGTTGTGACTCATCAAAAGAGAGTTCCACCATGCACGCCTCAGGCCTGTGATAGGCTAATCTGGTGCATCTCAGAGGCAGAATCCTTTGTCATGACGTTCTTTTCCCTTTCTTCCACTGGTATTACAAAGCCTCAGAGCTTACCATTTATTTTTAAGATGCGCAAATCGGTACTATAGGAACACTTACTGTGCTGTGGGTGGGTACATTACACAGTAAAATCCTATAAAGTGTTCATTTAACTGATACAAATGGACCTACGGTATATGGGTCCATTTGGTTCCATTTGTACACTCTCTGAGTTAATGGATAAATTTACAGGAAATGTAATTGTATGGAAACTAATAAACAGGAATATGAAAGCTATGGGAACTGTATGAGGCAGCTTATGAAACATAGTTTTATAAGCCATCGTGTGTGTGTCATAGACATAAATTGTGACTCTTTGAGATGACCTTTGCAATGTGAAATAAATCATTGATGGTGGTCCTTCTTCTTATAGCAGACAGCAAACAAGAATGTGTGTGCTCTCTGGAAATAGCAACAGTCTAAGGCTAAGCAACTGTGCACTGGGGTGGGGATGTGAAATATAATCTAATCAGAGGGAACTTAATGAAGGTTGAATTTAATTATACTTATAAATGCTGCAGACAAATTATAAATGGAACACACAATGCAAAACATCCATTTACAAGTGGCTGCTAGTTCCCTGTGACAAAGGTTTTGTGGGATGGAAGTCTATTGCGTTTAACAAACTAATAGCGAAAGTGAAATATTTCAGAATCCGACATTGATAATTTATCATTATTTATATGATTTTCTCCAGTCTCCTTGAGCCAATAATAATACAGGGGTCTTCAATGTGTTTTAGGCCAAGGACCACTTAGCAGAGAGAGAGAGAGAGAGAGAGAGAGAGAGAGAGAGAGAGAGAGAGAGATGCAGGAGAGAGAGATATGCAGGACCTCCACTACATATAAAATATGTTGCAGATTAAACTGAACTGAAAGTTTCATAGATAACTTCATAGACTCCTGGATACAATACATATTTTAATTTATTCATGTAGTCAAGCATATGGCATGCTGATCAAAGTTGCTAATTGATCCATTTAGAGGGAAATCACGATGAATTCTAATCGCTCAATATCCACAGATGTGGGTTAGAAGACAAATTTTAAGACTTTTAACTACAAAATCACATTGAGTTTTTAGGGAAAAAACACTGGATATTGTTCACTGCTCATGGGTGATGAATAATTATTACGTTCATTAACATCAATAACTTAGAAAAAGCCAAACTAGCCGATTTACAAGCTCACAATGCATTGCAGTGTGACACGTTGTACATCAGCTATATTTTGGGAAAATAAATAAAATCATTTTGGAAACCGCAAATAGGCGTGCCAGGTTGAAAGCGGTTAAAGGTAGTGTAAGTGGCGTGATTATGAATCCCACCAACGTTCTAGGGTAGACCCGCCTCACCATGTGTCTGATTAGCTCCCGGGAAGGCATAGTTTTACTGAGGTTAGGCCGTTCGGGTTAGGTTTAGGGGGGTGCATACTTAGTTTAGACTAGTCATTGGTTAGACATGGTATAGGTTTAGGTGTGCTGCCCCGTGGGAGGTTAGGTTTAGGGTGAGGGTTTGAGATTGTGTAGGACTAATGACTGGTCGCAAAAACGAGAACTGTCAATCACAACGACTACTGGCCAATCACAGCAGGGCTTTCCTATAGAACTGCGGTGGGATACATAATAAAGCGTGTAAGTGATATATTTTGGTTAAAACGAAAAGTTTTTTGTTAAAAGGTTAAACCACTTTCTGATAGTTATCATTGCCATAGAGTGTTTGTTCAGTAACAGCAAGGGTATCCTTGTCTCTCCAACTCTCTAATAAACAGAAAATACATTTTCAGGTAGGTGACAACATTTCAGCCAATCAAGAGAGAGTAGCTATTTATGAGCTTAATTTTTTAAAGCTGGAGAGACATGGAGACTCCTGTTACTGAACAAACACTCTATAGCAATATAGAGTACTATCACAATATAGAGCTTTTTAAAACTTATTTTAACCAAAGAAAATCACTTACACTACCTTTAATATTGCATGAATATGTATGAAATGTATTAATTCATTCAGTCATCATCCTTGATCCCATATCATGTATCACCAAAACGTTATCATAAATAATAAACATCAGCCATCTTCAATCTTACATTGGTAGAGCAATGAGGTAGTTGGTATTGCTATGTCTAATCGTGAGACATAAGATTCAACACATGCTTTCCACTGGTCAGCAACATTTTAGTGAGGCTACAAGAATAATATTTTATGTCATATTTGTCGTGGGAACCCGATCAGTAATGGCTCTGTATTTACCATTTGTGGTGAGTAATAGATGTTGTATTTTAAGACCGGAGACACTGCTGAACCCAAATAGCACAGGAAATGTAAATCTCCAGAATGCATGGAAGAAAGTCACTGTGCTTATTACATTCAATAATTAATATAAGAAAGGTATGTTTGAACTCTTACAATGAACTTAAAGGAACCACAAACATTGCATTCTAAGGTCTGAGACCATTATTGATCTAAGAGCCTGAAATAAAGAGAAAGTATAAGTATAAGTACTGGTACTGGTACTATGCTATAGAGAACTTGGTGATAACTGATCCATTGTTTGCCACTCAACATGCTGGTAATCTTGCAGCCAATCACATTTCAATTGCTCTATGTTTGACTTCAGGGAAGGATTTAATGATATCTCCAACCGGACTGCCTGCTGAACTAGCATATTGTTGTGCCAACCTTACCTCCTAGGCATAATTTTCTTTTTGCGTATAATTGTTTTGTTCTCACAAGCTTGTCTTCATCAGAGCTGGTGAATGATACAATTTGGAAACGACTTTGACTTGGTCAGGCACTTCTTTTCCTTATAGCAAATAGCTATTGCATATGCAATCTGTCAATGCAAATTTTATTTTAATTATAAAAAAAAAAAAACATTCCAAAACACCAAGGAGCATTTCATGGATGGTGTTTGTGGCACAAAAGTGCAGTCTTCCACTACTGAGATGATAATACAAAATACATCATGGCATGCCACTGTAAAATCAATAAATGTTATATAGTATGTAATGTAATAGTTTCTGCAAAGAGATTTTAGTGTACAGGGATAAAAGGAGATGACGTATATACAGTAGGGTTCAATGGGTGTATGTCAAAGTTTCCTCATGATTTAAACTAGTATTAGATTGCATGTGCTGAGATTCATGTGCTGTCATTTTATAATATACACCACTAACATGACACTTTGACAATAAAAACGGTACAAATCCCATGACAGCCATATAAAAACCTCATATAGATAGTATATTATAGATTAGTATATAGTATAGATTAGATTATATATACTATATTATATATACAGTGTATACTATAGGGTTAATGTAGCACTAACAAGTGTTACACATAACATATTATTTGCATGACATCAAAGATTATGAAATAGTTGTAAACTGATATGGAATTGAAAGGCTAAATATTCTATAGTTCACATTCATTTTACACTTGAATCGAATGCTTTAATTCTAAAATGTACTAAAAAATTATATTTACAAGTGAGCACATAATTATATTAAGACCTATATCACCTATATTTACCGTCCTAAATAATCTAATATAGTGTCATATACTTTAAGTTTAGATGTTCTTCTGTAATGTAAAAACAAATGTCATAAACCCCGCCTGTCCCTTTTACAGAGTATCTTTTTGAAAGACCGTCTGAAGTCTGTGTTAAATATGGTGTATATGACAGGATTTAATGAGCTATTGCAGTATCCAAACCAGAAGAACATTTTGAACAGTGTCTTTGGCACACAGCAGAGGTGACACAGAGCAGTGAGTGTATAGGTAAAGAAAAAGGGGAACCAGCACAGAACAAACACTCCCATGACCACTGCCAGAACAAAGGTGAAGCGCTTCTCCCTGTTCGACCGGCTACTCCACCTGCTCACTTTCGCCGCACCGTCTGTCTTTGGGGACTTCACCTGTGCCCCTTTGGGCTTCTTCTTGACCTTCATCCTCTTGGGGGAGCACAGGGTGTTTTCGTTCCCGTCAGACGACGAGCCCTCGTCTTCCACGTCTACTCCGTCCACCTCTCTGCCCTCATCTTCTTCCTCCACCTTCTCTCCTCCTCCTCCTCTCCCCTGGGGGTCCTGCTGCGGCGAGCCACACTGCCTGTCACCTGTGTGTCCGTTTTCTCTTCTCCTCACCCTCTCACCCGGCAGAGCTCTCGTTCTTTTCTTGGCAATTTGGTAGATTCTTATGTACACCAGGATCATGATGACACACGGGGCAAAGAAGGAGGCGGTACTGGAGAATATAATGTACCATTTCTCCTCATTGATCTTGCAGACGGGTCCGTCGTCCCTGGCCACTTCCTTTTCCATTGAGATGAGCGGTGGGAATGAAATGATGGCAGCAAGCATCCAAAGTACAAGAACCACACATTTTATCCTACGTGGTGTCCTTTTCAGGTTGTACTTAATGGGCTGTGTGATCGACCAATATCTGTCCAGGCTTATGGCGCACAGGTGTACAATGGATGAGGTACAGAACAGCACATCCAAGGCCAGGTAGATTTCACACCAAATCTGACCAAAGTACCAGTTGCCCATCAGCTCGTTGGCCAGGGAGAATGGCATGACCAAAGTGGCCACTAGAATATCCGCGCACGCCAATGAAACTAAGAACAAGTTCTGAGGAGCTCTCAGGGACCGGCTGGTGCACACGGCAATCACAACCAGCACATTACCGAACACTGTCAGCAGAATGAGGATGCCCACCAGTATTGTTAGAGGAACAGACGTCTTCACCGTGTAAGGGTGTTTGCTGGGCAAGGTCCCATTTCCACTGGTCAAGTTATTGCAATCCATAAGGATGAGCTGTGATGTTTTGAGTCTGTGTGGAACAGTCCCGGATTTTCTCTGACTTTCATTTATTTATATCCATTGCTGAAATTATTATTTTGTTTGCAGGTTTCCTTTCAGGAATGTGTGCTTATAATGACAAACAAGAAGAATAAATATAAACTGCAGTACTTCCATATAATCTTAAAAAATATATATTTATCCACAGACCTTTGAGACTGAAAACTTCTTGAATGGTCCCAATGGAAGACTTTTCAATGTTTATGAAGAAAAGACATCCCCTGTCTTCCTCAAAGCGTTGCAGGCTAGCTCTTTTAATCCAGTATGACGAAGGTGGAAAATCCGTCTTTTATATCGGCTCTATCGGAGAGGATCTGTGATACTGGCTCCAGTATATCAGCAAGAACAGCAAGGGGTGGGGTTGAGCTGCTGAGATTCAGAAGTCATTTCTCTCACCCCCAGTGACTCCCAGTAAAGCTGTTAATAATGATTTCATATTTAGTAATACTTGTAGTCCGTTGACTTGCAATTGATTTAGACTGTGCTTTATACAGTTTTACTTAATTCGTAGTTTTGCGGTGCTGATTCATATTAAGATAATTGGCATAAAATAATGTGTATGGGATGTAGGGAATCTGTGGGTGAGTGTTAAAGTATTTCTATTTATACAAATGTTTGCTTCTTTTGATAAGAGGTTATCTAAATTAGTTTCAAGAGGTGCTTTTTGGTAGCAAAGGTAAACATTGTAAATGTTTGTATTGTCATACAAATCTGCTAGCATACCGATATGCCATATTGGGCAAATACAAGAATGTTAAAGTAGTTGCCATTTAGAAGCAGGCAGACAGATTTGTTGTTCAGGTGCACAAACACGTCTATACACCACACTGAGAGTATTGAATGACTGTCATAAAGGTAAGGGATATCTATCATCTCACTAAAGGTTGATTTATACTTTGTTGCATATCAGTGTCACGCACCAAAAATAGCTTGTGGATCAGCTCACATGTGTTCTGAGCTTGTATCTGCTATTTTTGGTGCTTATACAGTATAAGTAACTGTATAAATCAGGGGTAAATGTAAACATCCTATACATTACAGGTTCATGGACATTTTGTTTTCTATGACAGGACATGTTATACATAAGGAAGACGATTGCATACATTGAGTTTCTTTTTCTTCAACATTCTTTGTAGTGTTGGATAACAACAGGCCTCCCATGTCCCAACAAACAAATAATACATCAGCAAGCGTATAACTTGCATTTTGTAGGATTATTCAAGAATATTGTCCCTCTATTGTAGCTATGCATTCTATACACTGCATCTGGTAATTATATGGTAATTATAGAAGTATGGGTGAGTTGTAACTAATTATAATGTTGAATCCAGTTTAAAACAGAAACAAAAAAAACACTGCTATACATTTAAAAATAGTGAAAATGGTAAATGAATGGTAAATGGTGCATTTATATATCGCCTTTATCCAAGGCGCTTTACATAGATTGTGCATTACATTCACCCATTCATACACACATTCACACACTGATGGGGCGGAAACCATGCAAGGCACCAACCAGCACATAAGGAGCAATTAGGGGTTCAGTGTCTTGCTCAAGGACACTTCGACACTAACTCTGGGGGAGCCCAGGTTTGAACTGGGAACCTTGCGGTTACCATACCATCCAGCCACTACCCTGAGCCACCACAGGGGCAACTGAGGTATCAAGAGGGTAAGCAATTCCAAATATGTGTTCAAATAAAATAAAATGCATACTTCTCCTCGTTACAGTTATTTGAGTTAATCATAATATGTGGTGAATGCTTTTCCATGTGAGAAAGAACTAAATAAAAAAGTATCATTGTGTTTTAACCATGCTGCACTGTTCACTCCCTGGTAATAATATCTGCGTCTAGCCTATAATGCTATATGCCTCCCAGGGTTGGGATCTTCACTGCAAACATGGCTAACTAACTAAGCACATTTACACTATACTGTACTTGGGTACAATTTTGAGGTACTTTTACTTTACTTGTATTTATAAATTCCTTGATACTCTATACCTATACTCCACTACATTGAAGATTATTAATAATTTATCAAATAAATAATCAATATTGTTCCATGTTCACGATGATACAACGCATTGTGTGCTTGTAGATCGGCTATTTTAGAATAGCTAAAGTATAACAGCGCTTGTCTTGATATACTGTATATGATTCTGAATTGGACATTCTTCATAATGAGTAGCCTACACCGTCAGTAGCACATGAAGCCGTATCACTTTTAACCACTGACCAGTACTGCAATACTTGCTGTCAGTCGAAGATGATTCCATCTAATGGATATTATAAACATTAAAGGTGCCACAGCATCCTCATCATGGCATTAGTGCATAGTGATTATGAACCCTCAATGCAATCTGTCTGTTGTTCTGAACCATCTCATTTGGCTCACTGATTCTTCTTCGTGTCTGGCCATCTTCTATATCACGTCTTTCCAGTGGTTGGCGCAGGCGAGTGCAGCAGCATTTGGCCCGGCCAGGTCATCTCCAGTACATTGTGGAGCAGAGATACACATCATGATGTGGTCCATTGTTTGTGGTTCGCCACACACGCATGCATCAGAAAAAATGATATTCCATTTTTTCATGGATGCCTTGCAGCGTCCTTCGCCGACCCGCAGACGGTTCAGGGCCTTCCAGACGGCCCAAGGTTGGTCATGGCCAGTCGCGAGACGTTCCTCTGGGGTGATGCCTCTCTCTGTCCACTGGGCTGTCCGGCTACCCATGCTGTTCCACTGGTTGTGCCACTCCGTGGTCCTGGCGACAGATGGTGTGGTCTCCAGTTCTGCAGTGGTATCCAGGAAGCTGCTTCTGGACCTGAGCCGTTTTTGGGGGGCAGAGTGTTCGTGCAGTGAGTGCCGGTTGTCATGGGCCTGCTTTGTGCGCTCGGCTTTGGCGGTGACTGCTCTGCGGATGTCAGGGGGGGCAATTCCAGAGAGGGCGTAGAGGCAGGGTGTGGGGGTTGTTTTGATGCACCCAGTCATTATCCTGCAGGTCTCGTTGAGGATGGGGTCTAGTTTGTGTGCGTGACTTGATTTATACCATGCAGGGCAGGCATATTCAGCAGTGGAAAAGCACAGGGCTAGTGCCGTTGTGCGCAGCGTGGTTGGGTGAGCTCCCCACTTTGAGTTGGTTAATTGGCGCAGGAGGTTGTTCCTGGTGGACACCTTGGCTCTCGTCTTCTGGATGTGCTCTTTGTAGCTGAGGGTACGGTCTAAAGTCACTCCCAGGTAGACTGGGTGCTGGTGGTTCTCAAGCCTTATTCCGTCCCAGGTTACGTTGAGCTCCCGTTTGGCCTCCTTGTTTTTAAGGTGGAAGCTGCAGATTTGTGTCTTCCCGGGGTTTGGACGCAGGTGGTTTTCCAGATAGTACGTGGACATATCTGTCAGTCCTTGTTCCAGGGTTGACTCCACTTCTGGGAAGGTATGCTGCTGCGTTGTCATCGCTAGGTCGTCTGCGTAGATGAACCTGCTGCATCCTTCTGGTAGGGGCTGGTCGTTGGTGTAGATGTTGAAGAGGAGAGGTGCCAGGACACTGCCCTGTGGCAGCCCGTTGTTCTGGTGGAACCATCTGCTTTCTTTATTGTTGAGCATGACATAGAACATCCGGTTGCTCAGGAGACATCTGACTGTGTTGCACAGTTTGGCATCCGCTGTGATGTCGAAAAGTTTTTTAATCAGCAGCCTGTGTTGGACGGTGTCATAAGCTGCCGAAAGATCGACAAAGGCAACGCCTGTTATCAGCTTCTTCTGGTAGCCGTCCTCGATGTGCTGGGTGAGGTTTAGCAGTTGGCCTGTGCAGGATTTTCCCGGTCTAAATCCGGCTTGATCTCGGATTAGCTCAGCGTCTATCTGGGGGGATAGTCGACTGAGGAGTAGTCTCTCGAAAAGCTTGTAGGTGGTGCATAGCAGGGAGATGGGCCGGTAGCTTTTGGGGAGGTTGGGGTCTTTCCCGGGTTTTAGGAGAGCAATGATGATGGCTTTCCTCCAGATCGTTGGTATGTGCTGGGTTTGTAGGCAGATGTTGAACATGTCCAAGAGCCATTGTTTGGCGACTGGGCCTAGGTGGGTTATCATCTCGGACAGTATGTCATCAGGACCTGCGGCTTTGCCCGGCTTCATGGTGTTTAGTCCTGTTTCAAGCTCCTCAAGGATGAATGGCTTGGTTAGGATGGACATGTTCTGCTGATTGCCCGGGATGATGGTGAGATGGTGTTGTCCTTTGGCCCTGCGCTTTTCTGCTCGTCTCCCGTTGGCCACCAGTTGGCTCCCAACCTGGTTTGGTGTTACGTCGGATATAGCGGGTGGTGTGATCTTGTCACCGTTTATTTTCCGGATGGTGGACCACGCTTTTTTGCTGTTTTGAGTCATGTTGATGTTCTCCACAAGATCCTTCCAGGCTTTCCGCCTCTCCTTCCCTAGGGAGTCCATGAGTGCATCACTGAGATCACTGGTCGCGTCTGAGAACGGATCCTTTTGGAACTCTGTTTCATAGCTCTCCAGCAATTGTGATGACTCCTCTGTGAGGCCTGCGATGTATTCTTTTCGGCATCCGCGCGGGATGTGTGCGCAGGCAGTCTTCTTCACAGCCTGGACAAACATGATGTAGTTGTCAGGTGTGGGTTCAGTGTCTGTTAGAGTCTTTTCCATTCCTTCGCTGTACTCATCCCACTTGGCCTTCATTGGGTTGAAGCGGCGTCGAAAGGGTACTTGGGTCTTAGTTATGGCAGGTTTGATCGTGACTGAGATTGGTCGATGCTGTGACTTGGGGAGAGGTCTCAGCACCGTTTTCTCAGACAGATGTGCTAGCCTCTGGCTGGCGAAACACAGGTCAGGGTTGTAGCCTCTTCTCCAGCGGCAGCTGTTGAAGGACTTGGGGAGTTTAGAGTTGTGAACAAGCTCCAGCTGCATGCCTGTGTTTTCCATCCAGCTTTCAACCAGTTCGCCGTCGCTGTTGGTTGTGTCATATCCCCACATTGTGTGGTGGGAATTAAAGTCTCCAATCACTACAGCATGCTTTTTCCTGCATTTAGGTGGTAGTTCAGTCCATTCAAAGGGGCTGGCAGGTGGTTTATACAGTGAGGTAATGGAGATCTCACTGATGAAAGCGTTATATTGTGGTGCAGTGCGACAAAAGCAGCCTTCTTCAATGCTGAAGAGAAAAGAATAGATATGGTTCTCCATTTCGGCCTTTATCAAGGAACCCTTGATTGTGCACACACATGGACCTTCATTGAAATGCATTATTCCAAATGAGAAAACTTTGATTTAATTGACAATGACAAATATAAATCTCAAGGGATTCCAGGTCATTCAGGCTGAGAATTTTGAAAACTGCAGCTAAATGTTTTGCTAATCCCATGAACAAAAGTAATTATTTCCGTGTGTGAAATGCTGGGAGCATCACATCCCACTGTAAATCACAAGCTAGTAAAAGGAGGTGGTAGCCTGGGGAAATGATTAGCTTCCTCATAGCTGGAGATTTCTGATTTCTGTTCACAATAACGAGAAGCATAATAATAAAATAAAAAAACATAAGCTTCACAGAAGCGGCGTCTTACTGGTTTTGATAGCTTCTAAATTCGTTTCACTTCTTCAAAATACAGAACTCAAACAATAATTGAATATGTTTTCCCTGCCAAAATACAGCACCCGTGGGAAGATTTCACATCTATAAAAGGCTTTATAGTTTATACTATAACTAACACATAGCTTTGTCACAAATCGCAACTGTCTTCAAAGGATTGGTTTAATAACAGACTTTTTAAAATCACCTTGTTACTCTAGTCCACAATGAGAGCTACATTTTAAAATTGGATCCAAATGATCCAAGTAAGAAATGTACCATTAGAATCAGGCTATGTCTTCAATGTTACATTTAGATTCAAGATTCTACATCTCATATAGGCCAGACAGGGAAGTATATTTTGTATAGCAACTAAACCATTCAAAGTTCTTCCATTAAGCATCATTAAGAAACAGCGCATTTAGAGAGTGCGAAAGGAGCACATCATGAAAGGACATTTTAATATAACTAGGCTATATCTAGCCCTTGTCCCTAAACTTATTTGGCATTTTTTTACCATTTTGAAAAACATAAAAAAATAGTTCAAATATTTTAAAATGTTTTTCAAAATAGTAAAAATATAGTATAGTATAGTATATATAGCCCCACAGTTTTCTCAGTTCCAAATTATGAATTTGAAGTTGGGACATAGAGATTTATTTATCACCACCTGCTTTTCAACAATAACTTTTTTTTAACAGTGTATGGGGAGGTGGGGGGGGGGACATATCTGTGACATTTTGAAGAGAACAATGCGAGTAGAGCTGGGAGGGGGTCAATTTAGTCCCAGCAGTGACCAGCTCTTTCATCTGCCCAGTGAACTGCAAGAGGGGCGCGGAGGAGGGGGTGAGGATGACTGAAGAGGAGGGTGGTCTACAGTTTGAGGGGTGAGGAAGGTGGCTCCTCTTCCTCTTGGCTGTGAGTATAGGGAAGCTGGAAGTACCTTCACTAAAAAGCGCCGAGACAACGCACACATCCCAAACTCTTCTCCCTTCTGGCTCCAAAACTATGGAATGTCCTTCCCATTGCAATCAGAACTGCAGATTCACTCCCAATCTTCCGCCGCAGTCTGAAAACGCACCTCTTCAGACTCCATCTTAGCCCATAGCACTTGCCGTAGTACCTGCCCTATAGCCTCGACCTCCTACAGGCGTAAATTAAATAGCACTTTACGTAGACATAGCACTCTATAGTATAGTGTATACACATATTTTCCTTAAATGGTGCATTTATATAGCGCCTTTATCCAAGGCACTTTACATAGATTGTGCATTACATTCACCCATTCATACACTGATTGCGGCGGAAGCCATGCAAGGTACCAACCAGCACATCGGGAGCAATTTGGGGTTCAGTGTCTTGCCCAAGGACACTTCGACATGTAGACAGGAGGAGCCGGGATTCGAACCGCCGACCCATGGATCATTGGACGACCTGCTCTACCTCCTGAGCCACAGTCGCCTTAGATAGATATTCCACTGTACATATGATTCATGATGACAATTGATTATGTCTTGATGTATTACCATGTTTTTTGTTCTTGCTTACTGTAAATCGCTCTGGATTAAGAGTGTCTGCTAAATGCCTAAATTGTACATTGTAAATTGTAGTAGTCTCATGTTTAGAGCTCTCTTCAGGCAGGGACAGTCTGTCCCGGACAGAGGCGCCTCTCAAAGGTTATCTTCAGCTTTTGTTTTGGTAATTGGTACATGATTACATCTCCCATCCTTGGCAGAGAGATGGGCGATGCAGGAAGTAAAATGTTAAGAGGTAAAGAATAAATAATCATGTCTTGTTGAAGTCAAGTCCATCTGCTTAGAAAAAGCCTACAATAAAAAAAACACACCTGTGTGAAGTGAGTGGTACAACTCCGTGTGGAGGTCCCCGGGGGGGGCCCCGGAAGTTCCAGACCCACAGGAAAGTGCCACGGGTGTGTGTGTGTGTTAGGCTACACAACAGTAACACTTGGTGGTGATAATAACCAACCAAACGCTATTTTGTGCTCGGACAAACAGACCCATGCAGCCAGGGTAGGACGGACGGACAGACACACATACTGTAGCTATATTGGAGTGGTTGCACCACTCAAAAATGTCAATAAAATGCACTGAATGGACAGCCTACATGGTCAGTTGAAAGCCATTTGGTGAGAACAATCTCAGCTCCTCTTCTGACTGGTGGTGGAGTGCCACTGACTGATAAGAACAGACAAGTGAAGACTTGTTTCTCAACATAGGGTAATAATATATGGGCTATTGCTAAAGGCAGTACTTACTACTTAGAAGAGATGCATTCAATAGGAGTACTGCGTCACAATTGCACAACGATTTCAGCATTACCTTACAATCATATGATCCCACAGAGATGCCATAGCATGGACAACATGTTATGATATATGAGAGAGAGAGAGAGAGAGAGAGGGAGAGAGAGAGAGAGAGAGTGTCGTGTAAATTCAACAAGTACACTCATCTAAACTGGACTAAAATAGACAAAGTAACGAAGAGTATAGACGGTAAACTCTTAGACGGTCGGATGAGGAAAATCACGCAGGCAGAGAGATGAGCTGAATATCCATCGATGTATTTATTTGCAGTAAGTCAGACAAAGACAGAGGGCTTTCCGCGGCCCTTGAGTTGAGCCGCGGAGCCCAGGGCACATGACCGTACGGTCACACTGCCCCCAACAAGACTAACTCAACATTGTATTTACAGACATATATATAGTTTACATCAAACAGTTGAGTTCTGGGAGGGGTTGGGATTTAACATAAAGATCAACAACGTGCATAGGAATAGCAGATGGCTGCTACGTGTGTTTTGATTCACACCTGAGAGAAGCTTCAAAGGAGTAATGAACAATGCAGAGTACTTGACTGAGTGATTGCTTTCAAACTTGCAGACAGACAGACTAGACAATCAACTTAGAGTTGATTATAGCATGCTATAGTACAGAATTATCGAGTCCAGATACGACATTCCCCCCTTGACCATCACTAGATGATGGTCACATAAAAATATGGAACAATAATTCTATTACACCCCCCTTGACCCAATCACATGACATACTAAACATAAGAAAAAAACAACAGAAAGTTACACTTTAAAAGTTCCCAAAGATAATTCCAGGCATCATATATGAAAATTGACAATTGCACTTTACATTTTAGCTGACATTTAAACACACCACAACTTTGTCTTACCCTGTGTTTCCATTTTTAAACACACAAGTTTTTACAGACATGCTTAATAATCCCGTTTTATTTTGAAATTGGTCCCGTTGACGAAAGCCTCGATTTTGATAACAGCACGCCGCAACTTCACTATTCCGTACCCCTTTAAGGCCTGGTAAATGACGAATCGACCTACGCTGCTACTGTTAACTTATCTCACCTTTACAGGCTAAATTATCTCGATATTAACAGCAAAACCTCGCACGTCGCTGGCAACTAACTGCCTTTTCATAGTTGACTATATTCGCACACTAAATTTCATACGAGAAAACCATAATTAGCTCTATTAATACCAAGACGAATTACGTACTGACGCGTATTGATAGGGCCACTATCGTCCGCCTGACACAGCCACATACAATTGTTTCAATCGAGCTAAACATTATTTAATCATTTCCAAGACCCATAGGCTCTTTAATCAACTTTTTTAACTAATTTAAACTTCGACAAAACACATATCAACACATGCCTACATTATATGTTGAATACACTTACATTACACAAACGTTTTGAATACAGATAGGACTGTTGAATCTCTTCCATCTGTTATAAATGAACTCTTTTAGTGTCGCAAAACATTGTCTCTTAACTTTGTTTAATATCTATTATTCGTTTGAGAAAAAATCAATCTACCGTAAAAACACAGTCACTGCTCAAAAATGAAGCGATAAACCAATACCAATGCTACTTTTTCATCAAAATTACTTTTAGTCCCACACGTATTACTACAGTGAAGTAATAGACTAACCTATTTTGACCACTATTTTCACTTTGACTACTCTAGCCCACATTTCCGACACAGAAAACTGTCCATACTGTATTTTAAATCCTCTCAAATATAATTTCTCCCTCCTAAACATGTGACGTACCTGAAGGCATTCGTGGTCAAACTGAGGAACTGCATCTTGTATGAAGAAACCTTGTTGCAATGTTTTTTCAGCAGATCTGCAAGCTCACGGTGTTGCGTTTATTTTTCTTTCCAGTCATTGTGATATTTCATATTCATAATGTCTGGAAGGGGGGAGTGTGTTCGTGCCGTAGAATTCTCCACGGAATCGAACTTTCACATCGGGCGCCAAAAAACTGTGGTATACTTTCACCGTGTGTGTCAGTCAGTATGAAGAGTGGAGACGAAAAAGCAGGACAAAGGTTTCTCCGGATCTTAGCGTTTATTTGGTAAAACACAGAGATTCAATTCGTCACAAAGCAAGCATGTCTCAAAAAGGTACACGCCAAATTGTCTGTTCCAACCAGCCTAGGTTAGCCAAATGTAAGACTCGTTCGAACAGCCCAGTCCACAAGAAAAACAAAGTGTTATATACAGATCTGATCACCCCTCCTCCAGTAGCTGAACCGGGCGCTTCCTGACTCTTTTGACCAATGAAATCTGGGCTACCCGCTTATTCATGTTTACAGAGGCGGGCCTCTCTGGCAGAGACACGAGTATCTAACCTTACATTAAAACACCAGATTACTACTTTACAGATCCCATGACAAATTGTAGTTACATATTGTAGTAACATAACCGGTCTTTAGATGAAACTGTGAACAACTTATAAACTGGCTAATCATACCTTAAGTATGTATATGAGTATATGAAAAATGGAAACACTTGTAGTTAGGAATGTTACGGAAACTATAAAGCAAATGAAACTGAACCCTCTTTTAAGAGGTAAATTAACACGGTGGAGCGAAACATTATTCTTATAATAGGCCTACATTTTAAGAGACAAGTTGCACTCACTATTACTGGTTATAGTGTCTCATTATTTTCTCATACCAACTGTTCGTTAAAAGTCATTAAGCTTAAACTTGTGGAATATTGGGAATGAACACCCAGTGTTCCGCATCTGCTCAACAGTAACTTGCCAAGTGAAAATTACTCCCCAGGGAAGCAAGCTTCAAAGAATTTAGAACAATGGCCTTGTATTCAGGTGTGAATGCCTCCTGTCTCGGGGAATTTGAGAGTGAGAGAGAGACTTTACACTCTAGTTAAAAATAGCTTATCCTGACTTTAGTGGCATATCAATTCAGTAAGTCCATTTATAGAAATATACTTTTAGGTTCATGAAATTACACGACAAGAGAGAGAGAGAGAGAGAGAGAGAGAGAGAGAGAGAGAGAGAGAGAGAGAGAGAGAGAGAGAGAGAGAGAGAGAGAGAGAGAGAGAGAGAGAGAGAGATAGAGAGAGAGAGAGAGAGAGAGAGAGAGAGAGGTGAGCTATCACTGCCATCTGCAGTCAAGTCAGTGGACGTACATCAGAAAAACAAGGTAACCTATACAACTGTTACTCTCATGACAAAACGTCGAATGCATATAAAAAGGTAGGCTGGTGTATTTGTAAAAGGCAAACCAGCGTTTATTTTGTCCAAAATGTTATGTCACATCTGGCTCTGGAAAGCAAAGCAAAGCAAAGCAGTGTGGCGCGTGTGCGTGTGTGCGTGTATATATACGTGAGTGTCTGTGTGTGTGTGTGTGTGTGTGTGTGTGTGTGTGTGTGTGTGTGTGTGTGCGCGCGCGCGCGCCCGTGTGCGCGTGCGTCACACGTGCTCTCTAGTCTACGTGCCCTCTCGTAGGAACCAATCAGGTTTTAGATAAACAGAAGGTTGCGTTGCGTCATTGTTATTGTGCTGCTTGGACGCGTTGCTGTTCACATCTGACCCACATTTCATTTCAAATTAAACATTTGTTAACAACGTTACGAGGTACCATCTGAAGCTCCTATAATCGACACCATGTCGCTTCAAAAGGACGTCCCCGCTTCGGAAGAGAGTTTGCAAGGTAAAGCTGTTAAATGACGCTACAGACAGATCCTATCTACAGAATAGAATAGATAGATGACATGACATCAGATGACCATTGATAGCTTAACGGTAGCAATTAGTCGATCTAAGAAGACGTGTACGAGGAAATAGCATAATATCTCGGTTTTGGTAGAGTAACATATCAATAGAATGTTAATATCAAATGTATGAGAAATCAAGTCATCAACTAGCCCCAATATGTTCCCTCCGTCCCTACGTGGGACTGAGGGAACATTATTGTTCAACAACAACATCAACATGTTTTGGTTGGTTGACGTTGCGAAACAAAGCCTGTGATGACTGTGTAAATGCTTTTGTAACATGATATCTACGGCCGCGCATTGATTGACAATCATTGAACTTACGTGACGTGGATACGAGTTGCGAGTTGTGGGTTTAATTCCAGACCACCTCTTTGATTCGATGCGTTTGCCCCCCGGCCTCAGGTTCCTGGGTAGAGCTCCACTTCAGCGGCTCTGGGTCTCATTCTCAGACTACGAGTCATCGTGGCAGCCAGGAACAGATCGCCGTGGCCAGTCTGGAAGGAGACCTGGAGAAGATGCTGCTGGATGCACAGCATGAGTCCGGAAGGAGCAGCTCCAGGGGTAGTTCAAAGTGCAACAGGTTTGTGGACAGAGTTTTTGATTGATTGATTGATTGAAATATTTATTAACAGTTTGCAGAATTACAGTACATTTCAAGCACAAACTCAATACAAAAAACTGTGAGTGGACGACCCAATTAAGCATTAGGCCTACACTTGTTTACCATCAATTCATCAAAACATTTAGAGACGTACAAATAGACACTTCTATATAGTCAAAGAACAGAACGGGAATTCATCATAAGGGAGGGAAAATAAACATATACAGTGAGGGGGAAAAGGGGTGGGCGGCGGGGGGGGATTCAGATTTTACGGAGGCCAGTTTCGAATTGCAGCCACGTGGGACCAGTTGGTATTGTCCACTGCCCAGATCAATGGTCCATACAAAAGTGGCGTCTCCCCTTTAATTAATGAGATGGACCATGAACGGCAGCTGCTTAGCTGACAATATTTATTTTACTAGTTCATGTTAACATATTTTGTAAATAGGCTATGTTAAATAATTATTGACTGGTTAAAAAAAGACAAGAAAAAAAGAACAACACTGAAAATGTGTTGTATCTATTTAGGACAGGTCAGGCTCAGGGTCAGGTCAGGTCAGGTCAGGTCAGGTCAGGCTCCTACTTGGCCTCACCCCCCGAACCCACCTCACCCCTGCCCACTTTGACAGGCTGGGATGGCTTAGGGTCGACGACAGAGTACAGCATCTTGCAATGGGTCTGGTCCACAAGATTCGATACACCACCAAGATACCCATGTACCTGTCTAAATACTTCCTTAATGTAAACGAAGTCCACACCCACAACACCAGAGGGAGTGCAACAAACCATGTACAACCCAGATTCGGCACAAACTCCTATGCCACCAAAATGTGGAACGCCCTACCAACAGTCATTAAGACATGTGAATCCCTTGACTCCTTCAAAACCGCTCTCAAAGGGCACCTACGGATGGCTGCAATTCGAAACTGGCCTCTGTAAAATCTGAATCTGCCCCCCCCCCCCCATTTTCCCTCACTGTATATTGTATCTTTTCCCTTTTTTGCTTCCCATATGATGAATTCCTGTTCTGTACTTTAGCTACATAGAAATGTCTATTTGTATGTCTCTAAATGTCTGTATGTCTTTAAATGTTTTGATGAATTGAACAATGTGGACCCTGTTGTAAACAAGTGTAATGCTTAATTGGGTCGTCCACTCACAGTTGACAGTCTTTGTATTGAGTTTGTGCTTAAAATGTACTGTAAATTCTACAAACTGTTAATAAATATTTCAATCAATCAATCAAAGGAAACTTTATAAATTCAGCAACATTTAACAGGTGAAGCCAAATTGTCCCTCCCAAAACGTGTAAGCCTAAATTGCGTAAAGTGATACGTACTGTACACAGTAGTGTTTTGAAGATTGTGAATTGATAGAAACCTTTTACATTATCTGTTATCTCTGTCTAGACTCTAGCCTCAATGATGATTTTCTTTCCTTTGTTGTCTTCCAACAGCCCACTCAGAGCACAGACCCCTCTGCTTGTATGGAGAGGCTCGTCAGAGGGAAACAGCTCACAGGTACGTTCAAGCCTTGAGTTATACTTGGTTGGCTGGTTGCACATCATCCCGTGCACCGAATATAGCCGATCCATAAGGTCATGAATGCATCCCACTTGTGGTGAGGTTCACTGTGGGCTTCACTGCAGACGAGAGTAGAAAGAGTAGAACAGTGTGCACATCCAACCCAAGGCCAAATTCATGTGCAAAATCAGCATCTTGCAGAAGTAAAATCACACCCGTGTGAACTGAGTGGTGCAACTCCCCTCTCTCTCTCTCTCTCTCTCTCTCTCTCTCTCATAATAGCAGGCAACAGTGCAACACTATCTCTCTCTCGCTCTGTTTCTGGCACAACAGCGCCACTTTTGCCCCCACTAGTACTCTAAACATTGGGACATAGTCACATTCCTTGGAGTGGTTGTACCACTCAAAAATCTGCGGTTGAGTGTGAGGACAACTTCTATAGACTAATTCAAAAACAGGTCTCATGGTCGCAGCGTACGTATTTCCTGTAGGCGGACTCGACATAGCTGCGGGGTTTAAACCCTCACCAGGCACACCTCTTCTACTACAGTGAACGGTAGAGTGACTGATGTTAGTCTGCCTCAAACGTTACTCTTTGACCTGCTTTTTACTAACACTAACATTACAAAGATGCCCAGAACATTGAGATGAACCTGTTTAGTTTATGGCTGCTCCAACAGTAGTGGCAACATTCCCCCCCCCCCCCCCCCCCCCCCCCCCCAAACGGAATGTCAAAATATCCACCGCAGAGTCTGAGACCAGAGCCATTGAGTAATGGTTGAGACGAAGCAGTGAAAGGTCCTGAAAGATACATAACGTCAGTCTTACCCAATACCCAATCTTTCTGTTTTATGAGCACAAGGCTGCCGTACTTTATACCTCATACTTTAAATGCTTAGTCTGAGGTATAAAGTACAGCAGCCATGTGTTCATAAAACAATGGCTCTGGTCTCAGACCCCGTGGTGGATATTTTGACATTACTTTTTTTTTTCTTTTTGGAATGTTGCCACTACTGTTCGAGCAGCCATAAACAGGTTCATCTCGATGTTCTGGGCATCTTTAGGTAAAAGAGTAATGTTTGACTTGAGGCAGACTAACATCAGTCAATGGTGAGGGTTTAAACCCCGCAGCTATGTAGAGTCCGCCTACAGGAAATACGTAAGCTGCGACCATGAGACCCGTTTCTGAATTCGTCTATAGATGGAGCACCAAAGTCTGATGTCAATATCGCAAGAGGGCTATTCAACGGGTTTGTGTATTTTTGTATTTGCCTCATATAAGAACTGTGTTTGAAAAATAAACAAATTACAAATCATGCTTGGCGGTTTCACTCATATGGATACGAAGAATCAACCTACTGCGAGAAAACGCTAAACGCTAGACTGTATCAAATATGAGTGACTGACTGTCGTAAACGATACAGAGACACCTCCCCGACAATATTGCTGCAACAGTTTGTTTATTTTTGGACCACAATTCTTATATGAGACGAATTTAAGATGATGGAAGGAGGAGGAGCCCGCACACCATTCTTTTGGTAAATAATTACTTTATACGAATTTAAGATGACCCAATGTTATTCTCCATAGAAAAATTACTTCCGCAAATCAGGGGATGAGTGAGTGAAGTTAAGGACTCTATACACTGCAGTCAATATGACTATAAGGCACATGATTATATAGATATCCTGATTTGAACTCTTAAAGACAAATATTACCTGTTTGACACGGATCACATGTTCTACAAGGGCATTTGTAATGTACCATATTGTTAGCCTGGCTAATAAGCCAGACGCGAATCAGCCGTTGGCAAAAACAATTGCATGCTGGCGGCGACAGTGTGATATGAGTCTGACTTTAGCCAGGCTACCATATTGTACCACTTCAAGATGTGATAGCAATGCGGTAGCATTACAGTCTTGACTCCAAAAGCAGTTTCCAATTGTGCCGTTCATTTGATGTGTTTTAGTCAGAGGAAGACTTCCAGGAGAGAAGACGAGAAGTAGAGAACCTTATGAAGAAGAATGCTGACTGGATCTGGGACTGGACCAGTAGACCTGAGAACAATCCACCAAAGTTCGTAGCCTCTGCTGATTTTGTGAATTGTACTATAGCCGGTATATCAATATGATGGTATTGACACAAACCTTTTAGCACACTCATGCATTTAACCTGTAACTCATTAGGCACCGCTACTACTAACTTATTAATTATTAATCTGTGTACACAACATCATGTGAAGGCAACTTTAGTTGCTTCAGTAATCATTACCATGGTAGACAGGTAGATTACTGTATACTGATATGCACATTATTTTCTGTTACATACTTATTTATTATTATTGTTAAGGCAATCTAATCATATCTGCATTCATTAGACATTTTAGCACAGTGAAGTCGAGACTAGAAGGAGAGCAAAGAGGGGATTACTTGTAATACAGGTCAGGTTCAAACCCAGCACACCGTGATTAAAAAGCTGAGCCACCAGCGCACCCAAAGAATTAAAAAATCTCTCAGCTAAATTTGACCCTGGTTTCAGTATTGAGTATTTTCCTTAAGAGTTCTGTGCAGGAGCCAAATCGCTTAAGTTCATACTGTGGCATTATGCTGATTGCTCATTTGTTTTAATGAATTCATGTCTATGAAACATTGATGTGCTCCACCGTAGGGAGTTCCTGTTGAAGCACCCCAGGCGCTCTGCCTCTCTCAGCATTCGGAAAACCAGTGTGATGAAGAAGGGAGGTGTCCTCTCAGCTGACTTCCTCAAGCTTTTCCTCCCTTCCTTAATCATTTCTCACATACTTGCCGTTGGCCTTGGGTAAGGAAAGGTGTTTCAACTTGTTCTCACTAACAGAGCTATGCAGATATGCAAGCACTAAGCATCATAGCGAGTCATAGCTTAAAGCTATGGCAAATCAGTGGCAAACTGATTTGAAACAACAATTTGTAAGCATGCATGTTTTTAGGGAGAATTGTAACAATTTGTAGCTTGTAGTCTTGATTGCTTTTTTTCCCTCCTGGATTTGTGTTTCTAGAATATACATTGGGAGACGTCTGACCTCACACAATACCTGCTGAGCAGGTGATGATGTGCAACATTGATGTGACTCATCCAGCTTGGCAAGCCTTAAAATGGGACCTTCCAGAAATAAGGGAAATGTGGCTGTGTGACATGCTTTATTTTGGCCGATTGCCCTGTGTCCCCACCCACGCTCTGCAACCAAGAGTCACAGGCGATCATTGCTCTGTCTATTGTCATGTCGTCTCTCTCTGTACACAATGACCAGTCCCCCCATTCCTCACTGTAGTACCCACACTGGCCTGGTGATGACTGTTTCACTGCTTCCTGCTCCTTAACACCGCATGACAAAAAATGCCTTGTTCCCCATTGTGAAAAATCAGTTGCTTTAAATTGACATTGCTGCTCGTTGATTCTCTAGAATTATCATGTTATTGATGATTATTTTTCTTGGCTTGTAGATTTTTCTAAGCGCAACAAATGTGATATTTGTAGTAAAGTAATGCCTTGATTTATTATTGCTCAATTTCAAGTTCCAAGAGGAATATGGACAGGTATTCAACTCAGAATATGGGAGCACAATCATGGTCCATTTTTATTAAGCTGTTTTCTTCTCAAAGTCAAAATAAACTTAAGAATGAAAAGATACATGTGTGTTCTGTAATTAGCCCAATTTTAAAGCTTTACTGGATTTGTACTGGTATCTAAAATGAGCAGGACCATATGCAGATGAACACAATTAGATTTTATTGAACTTTGGTCAAAATAATAAACAAGTGAATACATTGCCACCATGTTAGGAATCAATGGACAAAGACAATGCATTGTGTTTTAATGTCATCAGTACATGTTTTATGTAGTCAACCTTCATGTTTGCATTCACAACTAGAAAGATAAGATCCACATTTGCGATACGCAGCTCAAATTTGAGTGACATCCCTAACAAATGAATGAGAGCACATGTATGAGGCCTGTCTGAATTTCCTACTTATTACATGAGTTGGAGGCACTATTACATCAACTGTATGGTGTGCAATTTTCCTCCTTTATATATATATAATGTGTTTTCATAGACAGCCACAACATAGCAGCAGTATATGAGGACATAACTCTATAAAATAGGATTTAAAAATAATGCACATGAGGTTTGTAAAACGCCTGGGGGACATAACTTGTAGCTGTCACTGTTAGAAGTAGGTATTAAGGCTGCAGATTCCCTTTGTCCAGTGGCCCCATTTCGTGCCATGTAGTTTTTCCAGCCTGCATCCTACAACATGGTCAACTAGAAATAAATGTCTTGACACAAACTCATGTTCGGTCATCTCCAACAGTGGTTCTGTTACTTATAGCCCCAAATAGTATTTCCTTAAGATTGCTTGAGATCTTCTCAAAAGACAGTGGTGTGACTGGACATTTTTCCACCTCTCTACAACATAAAAACATGCAAAGCAATAAAGAACAACATGTTTTAATACATAGTTCTAAATTTAAAAACACATCTGTAGTTTTAGTTTATTTTATTATGTGGATGACAAGGTGTACTTGAGTAGATACAGTCAGTGAAATAATGTCACCGTATTGACTGGGGTAAAGTAATAAGAGGGAGGAGGAGAAAAGAAATAAGTCCACTTTCCCAATTCATGATTTCTGCCACCAGTACTTTGGCCTGAATAGATGGCCAATGGGGGAATGTTACAGTTAGGCTTATTGACCATCAATCCATGTTTCAGTTGGGCCCAGATCTTTGCAATGGTGTTACAACTTTGACAAGACGTCGTGTTTTAGAGCTTCCAAGAGTTCAGTCGTTAAATCATGAAATGAAGGCTTAAAATGTCAACACAAACACCAACGCTCAAGAGTTTGACCTCTAGGGAGTGCCATTCCATCAATTAGACCCAAATTGGCCTTTCTGGGTCGGGGGGGCATGTCGATTGCCCTGGTGCCAAAGGCAAAAAACAACCTAAGCTCAGATTCAAAATAAAACAGGCCTATGGATCAACCTCCTGTGGCAAAAAAAGTAGACGCGTGCTTTCGAACTCTTCACCAGGAGGACGAGGCTGTTTCTTCTTATACAGATAGACAAGTAGTAGGCTTAACTACACAGGTATGGTAAAAGCCCTATCCTCTGGAGCCCCCGGACCTTCTAGTTGATTTTGTCCTGGAAAATGTACAGGTTGTTGGTGGCCGCCACTGCAATCACGTTATCTTTGGGGTGCCAGGCAGTGTGGAGGATCTTCTTGTTGAAGTCCAAGCTGTCCACGCTGATCTCATCCTTCTTCCTCTTGCCACCAGTGGACACCTTGCGTGGTTTGAGTGTGGCCCGTGGCTTGCTGCTCTCCCTGGAGGCCTCCAGTGTGATATCCCGCCTCGTGTTGCGGTCAAACATTCGGAAGAAGTTGTTGTAGGAGCCAGTCATGATGGCACTGAAGACGACAGGAAAACAAAAATATCTATATTGAAAACTAGGTGTTGCAGGCAAAAAACAGCCCACTTTATATTTTATATAGCACAAGCACATCAAGCTGCATCACGTGTTGAAAACAGAACAAAAACTCAGTACACAGGCCAGGCCACCATTAAATTAACTGCTATTCTCCATAGAAACAGGAAGGTTTTGGAACTCACCTGTCGCTGCCATTCCAGCAGCACTCAAATTTGTCGAAGATGCAGTCATTTTCATACAAGGAGCACAGCTTACTGCGAAGGTATTCATGGACCTGAAAATAAATGTTAAAGGTTTTATTTTGGTTCATGGTTTGCTTTAGTGCGTGGCAGAGCCATGTACAAAGAGGACCATTTCACACCTTTTCAGTCTATGCCAACCTGGGTCATTTACACACCAGAAACCTATTATCATCCCATGCTCTGAATTAAGTTTTATTACTGTACCCAATAACACATTTTCTATTGACGTATATATATACGTGTTTTAATAGCCATCTGTTGTCTGCGATTTACGTGTATACAGCATATAAGTTTTATATCGTTTTGTGATCTTAAACAGCACCGCTAAAAACTACTTTTTGCCTGAGCCGGTTGCTAGGCAACACATTGCTCTCCCCTGCACACACGGAATGTGCTCACGCATGTGCAGACTACGGTTATAATTAGGACCTTCTATGGCTCTTTACTCGAAAACTATGTCTCTGACTGTTGTGCTGATCAGACATCCGAGGTTCGGATCTGATTTTTCATCGCATTGCCATTAAAATACGGTATAAACTATAAACTTCGAGAAAGATAGCTAGCGTGAGCTAATGCTAACATTAGCCTTTTCTTACAATATAGGTCTGTGAGCCTCCTCCGAGAGGGGAAAGCGGAAGTACTTGAGTAGTAATAAGCAAATAAAATCTTAAAAAAACACAAAAAAACTTAACTTAAAAATTAAATCTTAAAAAAAACAAAAAAGAGAACTTTAAAAAGAAAACCTTAAAAAAAAGTATGTAATTTATTCTAATTGTTGTTATTACGAGCTGCGTTCGCTTCCCGCGTTTGCGCGTCTTACTTGTAATATACCACAATGTTTAGTACTATAACCGGCTGTATTTATTTAATTGCAGTCTATTCCTGACTGCTAAAATGACCCGATTTGCCCTATATGGGGGATCAATTCACTCAATTAAATAAGCATATAGGCACCTGATACGTCTCCACTGGCCTATTCTCCATGTTGAGGTCCCACACTTTGACGGAGAGGTAGTCACGTGTCATCATATAGCGTCCGCTGTGACTGAACTTCACGTCTGAGATGGAAGAGATAATCTCAGAAAAGAAGGACCTGCTGCTTGGATCTTCAGGTTCCTCAAAGACTGAAATCAGAAACATAATCGCAATGGAATACAAATATTAGATTATATTAATCTGCGTACACACACGTAAACATGTGATGTGACCGTCAGGCTAATTCTGAATGCAAAAATAATGTTTTCAGTCAATCTACACAGGGAATAAATTGAAATTGAATGCAAGAAAGGAAATCCACAACAAAACAAACTTATACATGTACTTACACTTGGACTGCCTATCGCAGAGGGCTGCTGCTCGCATATCACACAGGCGAATGGTGCCTTTGCTACTGCTGTACACAAATACATTGCATTGGTGTGGATGGCACTCAGCAGCTGTGATTACTTCTGTCAGTTCCTCCATGTTGGCGGGCTTGATGTCTACAATGTCTGGAAAAACACTGTTAAGGAGTGGTTTTGAAACTGGCACAGGCTATAAACCTACTTGAACTCAGACCTGATTTATACTTTGTTGTGTGCTGGTGTAACGAATCACGATCCAATCTACAAGTTCCCAATACGGTGTGAAGATCTGCAAATTTTATTCAGCGTACAGTCTAAAAACATAAGCAGCCACTATTTAATGAACCTGAAGACTTATTATCTATTGCAGAATAAAAAGGATACTAAAACTTCTGTCTGTGATTTCCAAGTGCCATAGATTTATTCTTAGGTCATCTGCGGAGAGGTACGTTTCATGATCACTATTTACAGAAATGGAATTAATGTGATAGGTGTGTGCGTTTGCAAAGATCCTCCGTGGGCTTGCTTCTACCATGAGATCCATTGGCATCAGCACCGGTACCTGTGAATACAAAACATGGTTTTAAAAGGAAATATTCCCATAACTTGGAAGGTAATATCGTAGAATCTGAAATGTCCTGTCAAACAAACCCGTAAAGAAGTGATTCTGAAAGGGTCTCTGAGTCGCCCGTCTTCATCTTTCAGGTTGTAACCCTCCGCTCGTTTATCCCTTTCACTGATTTTCCACAATTTGATAGTTTTATCTGAAAGATCAAAGATAATGGATGTTTTTATTAGGGTATGGAACAATGGCATGATACTTCAAAGAATGTGTTAATATCGCCATATCCAAACAGTTCCTACCATTTGTTGAAAGTAGAAAGTGAGCAGCGTTTTGTTGGGGTAGCCATCTTATTTTATTGATCTTTTCCTCAATTTCTAAACTTTTCAAATAGTCAAATTCTGGCTCATGACTCTGAAAAGTGCTATAGACGTTGTACTCTCCACGCAGATGTGGACGATTTTTGGACTGAAAGAAAGACATGCAAATGTGAGGCACAATAAAAAACAAAATTACATTGTAGGATCACTTGATTATCTGAATATAAATGACACCTAATTGATCTTTTCTTCAATTTCTATGTTTTAAAATAGTGAAATTCTGGCTCATGACTCCGAAAAGTGCTATAGACGTTGTAAAAATAACATACCTCCTGTTCATGTTGAAAAATCACTACTCTGCCTCCTTTATCTCCCGTAGCAAGCAATTCTCCAGAATAGTTGAATTCAACCGTTGAGATTATGTCAGCTGAAAGCAGAATAAAACCCAGATTTAACAAAACCGTTAGCCTCCTGTAAGAGCTTCCACTGGCCCCAGCCAATGACATTGTGGTTGGCGTTAACTAGTATGGTGAAGTTTGTGTGGCTTGGGGGAGAGATGACTCTGCATACATATTATACACGATTGCTGAAGCAAGAGAATCTACATGTAACCTTATAGAATGTGACATGTTAAGACAATTTGAGAAGAACTACACGAAAACACAACATGATGTCACTTCACTTGAGAATTTAAGGACGCAGCACATTGACGTCACGTACCCTGGACGCTCCCCTTTTGATAGCTTCTAGCTAGCCATCAATTCATCAAAATTTCATTCATTCGTCCACTGTCACCCTGTAGTAATTTCCTTTTACCAATACCCAACATTAATAAACGTGAGGCCGATTAGCCATCGTACTTGTCACGATAGGATACCCCCCTGCCCCCCCATCACACAGCATCCTCACCACCAGGTCTTCCAAGCTAGCTGCCCCAACACCTAGCATTCCTAGCCTAGCCTTCCAACAAGCTAGCACCGCTAGCTAAACGTTAGCCCACTTACCTTCAGCAACATCTTCATCTATGGCTCCTTTCACTTGCGAGAAACACCACTGAAAATCATTTCCACCTGCAACTCCTGCAGGGAGAACAACACGGCAGTGTGTCAGTCAGCTGTGCACATCAACCACACTACTAAACAACCCACTCAGTTTCACAGCGACATAAACAACACAACATGACCTATAGTGACAGCTTCTTGACAACTAGCCTCCAGAGTGGTCTGCAATTTGACAACAAATTCTGATTCAGTCTTAGTCTTTTGAATAACACAGCATGTACTTTTAGTTATATTTTATCATCTGAAATGGTTTAGTCTTGGTAGACTAAAACAAAGAAAAATCTGAATTTTAGTCTAATAGTCAACTAAATTGACACTGCTACTACTGCTAGCAACTCGGCTAGGCAGGCTAGCAGGATTCAAGCTAGACACTTCCTCGCGCGAGCCCTCTCTGACACAAGAAAACAAATAAATTACGTGTTTTCAACATAAGTGACGTGTATCCATGAGGGGCACGTCAACACTTGTTTTGTGTGTGTTGCGTTTACAAGCTCGCGCGAGCCCCAAAGTGTGTATATATAGGCTACACATTAGTTTTAGCCCCGTCCAGCAGCGCTAACTAACGCCTTGATTTGCCGTACCGCGGTGCCGAACACCACCGATCTACAAGCCCACAGAGCGTCGCGTCAGCAACGCACTGTGGGCTTGTAGATCGGCGGTGTATGAGCTAAAGGCTAACGTGCCCAACATTCAGGCCATATCTCTCTCTCTCTCACACACACACACATACGCACGCACGGGCACCCCCACACACATAAACAACACACACGCCGCCAAGAGAGGTGGATCTTTTTCCTGTGTGGGCTTCAAAAGTAGCAAGCTTACCCGCCATTGCCTCATTTAGCAGGTCGTGCTTGTAACGCCGCGTGCGGTACAGTGCGTGTTGTTGGTGGTGGTGGTCGTGGAGGAGCAGAGACGCACATCCAACACACATCCAGTGTTGTGAGAGGACAGGAGGACTCCCCGCTGCCTGGCCTGCCTGGCGCTGCAAGTCAGATCTGTCAAGAACGAGACCCACGGAAATTATCCACCACCGTGATTTTCTTTTTCTTTTTTTCCTCCTCTCCCTCTCTCCTCCTTCCAAAATGGCTGCACAGTACATGGGCAGATGACGTCATACACACATGCCACACTCACATCCTGCTGGCCTGGCTCCCAACGATGATTGATCCCTCTCTCTGGGATTTTCTGTGGTTTATTTATAGTTTAACTTTAAACACATACACATTTAAACATTCAGCTTCATTATGTATCATATCAAGTGATATATATTGATATATATATTCAAATTATCTACATTCTCTAAACATAGTATAAATGGCAAAGTATTTAGTAGACTTTATATTGGAATTGTGAGGGGGAAATAGTGTAAATAATGCAGTGTTATAGAGTAAAACATAAAATTATATTTTTTATTTGCACTTTGTAGGGGGTTTGCTAATCTTCTCATAAGTATTTAGATAGAAGTCTTTCAGTTCCAAAAGTTCATCTTTCTTTGTTTGAATTCTAGTGTTATTTTGCCTTCTCGTGTTTTCTTTCTAGGTTGCTACTGAATTATTACATTAAAGTTGAAGGATGTAATGGGTGTAGTAATCATCTCTTACATTATATGGTGCGTGGGTGACATCTAGTGGACAAACGAACACATACTTTTATGTGTTTTTATGGATTCTAACAATAATAAACTCGACCTCGATATAACCTCAACTCCATACCTGTCAGTGCCAGGATTGGGCATCTAAGGCAGGGCTTTTCAACTGAGTATGAACCAGGGACCACCACCCTGACTGAAAATCAACCTGGGGACCATTGTTGTGTTGGGAGGGGGGATATGGTCGTGGTGTGGGGGAAAGAAATTAACCTTCCATATTAAACTCATGTTGCTGTTCATTGTAACTTATTCTATGACTCAGTAAGCAGAGACTTGCGATTCATTATGGGCACATTTACTTATAATGGTGACTCAACCAGGCAATCCGGTACGGTTTCGCTTGAGATTCTAACTCCCAGTAATTGACAACATCGATGCGTCATCATTGTCACCAGATTATTTACTGCATTGTTTCTCAACTTGTGGTCAATAGAATAAATTCAAATACGAATCTTCACTTTCCTACATTACTAAATGCATGGTCAGGGACCACATGCAACACCTTCACGGACCACCAGTGGTCCACGGACCACCTGTTGAAAACCCATGATCTAAGGAGTACCAACTTCTTTTTAAAGATAAAGGGAAAATTACGTTCTGTAAGAAAGTTGGACCATTAAAAAATAAATAATAATAATAATAATAATGTATAGGTCTCCCTAAAAATAGCTGCAATAAAACTGCAGACTGCAGTTGATTCAGAATACTACGGCTCAAGTCCTTACTAAATGCTAATACCAAGAAAGTGGACCATATCGCCTTTGCAATGGCTGGCCCTAGACTCTGGAACACCCCTCCATATTTTGCACCTTCACTAGAGACTCATTTTCACTATGTGGCCCAGGGCTCCAGACTAAGGGGGTCCCTACGTCCCAGGGACTATAAAATATCTATTTGGGACTTAAATTAATCTCAGCCGGGACGGTTTCGGGGTTAGAGTTTTTTCACTGAAAATGTGCATAATTGTGCACACCTACGAGCAGCATGAGACAACAGCGGCACCGGCAACACTTCAGCCACAAACTATTACTGCAGAGAGAAACCTGCAAAACAGGCGCAGCAGTCAGAAAAATGCTACGTTATTTGAAGAAGGGGAAACTAGACAAAGTGCCAATCGGCACAGGTCTCCACCAGGGCAGGTCAGGTTGTGGCCTCATGGTGGCGCTATAACAGGCTGTTGAGGAAGATTTGGGCCGGAGGTTCGTGTTGGAGGGATGCAGGTACAAAGTTTTTCCATGTGTGCATACATAAGTTGTATACAGATCGATGCAGTTATAGCAAAAAACAGGAATTGGCCTGTTATAGCGCCACCGTGAGGCTGATTTTGAGGAAGAAATTGTGGCATGTCGTCCTCGGCCTAGTGAAAATGTGCGTGTATAATTTAACGGAAATTGCACACTGTGTTTGTGATTTGTGGCCTTTTTTCGAAATGGACGAATCGTGTGAGCTTTGGAAGCCAATCTTAGCCAATCAGGATGGAAGATGGGAAATGGTGCCGCTCCGTGTTGATCACATGACTATGGAGATAGTGTATAGCGATTTGCATGAAATTTGGATAAAATGTGAAGGAGTAATAATAGAAAATGTGTTTTACATATGTGGGCCTCCTGGTGGCGCTATAAAGAGCAGATGTGAAGAATTCCAGGCAAAGGTTTTTCCTTGGCCTCTAGGGAGTTGGCATACAAAGTTATCCACAGATCCGTGCAGTTAGAGGTAAAAACACTTTTCGGCCAGTTATAGCGCCACCTTGAGTCTGAGTTGAAATTGTTCATGTGGCATTTGGTCCTCGGCCTAGTGGGAATGTGGGTGCACAATTTCAGGGAAATGACGCGATGTGTTCATGATTTGCAGCATTTTGTTTGAAACTGAGCACTCCTGTGAACTTTGGAAGCCAATCTTAACCAATCAGGATGGAGTGTGAGAAATCTGAAAGACCGGTTTCGTTGAATGGCTCTAGAGAGACTGTGTACCAATTTGCGTGATGTTTGGACAAAATCTGTAGGTGTACTGTGCAAAAACTTGTTTTGCACAAAGCGGCCTCCTGGTGGCGCTATAACAGGCCGTTCTGGAAAGTTTGGGGCAGAGGTTCATCGTTGGCATCCAGGGAGTGTGTGTGCAAAATTTGGCATCGAGCGGGTTAACGGTGGCCGAGATTAGCTGCTCACGGACACACGGACGGACGGACACACGGACGGACGGAGTGCAAAACATACTCTCCCCACATGCCTTCGGCCTGGTGGAGACAAAAAACATGGGAGAAGAACAGACAGAGACAGACCATTCACGCAGGTTCAGTGCTCCCTGCAGCACAAGGATATGTACCTTTTCCACATAAAAAACTTTCATATGACAACAGCATAAAGTTAATATATGTAAGGAAACTGTCACAAATTAATACTGTACGAAACAGTGGCTCTCAACAGCCTGTGGACGGTGGATGGAACAATGTGGTGGATGCATCCTGCTGTTGGTAAGATATTAAGATCCATAAAAAGATATCACACACCTTACACCGGGGGTATCTTCAATAATCTATATAGAATGCCGTAGCTCTCCTTTTTAATGATCTTTCTTTCTTTCTTTCTTTCTTTCTAGGCACCTATTGAATTAATTTTATTTAGTTCACGTTATTTTTGCACATGCTTTTTTTGATCGTTACGGTATTATGTTGAGTGTTGTTCGCCATGTTGTCTAATATGTCTATTAATTTTGTTTTGATTTGATACTTTTTGTCCCCTTGGGGGAATTTGTCCTCTGCATTTAACCCATAGATTACTATGGGTTGAGCAGTGAGCAGCCACCGTGCAGCGCTCGGGACATGTCTATTAGGTGTGGTTGGAAACCGGAGTACCTGGATGAATCCCAACGCAAACACAGGGAGAACACGCAAACTCCACACAGAAAGAAAGGAAACCTCCCCCTGCCAGGGTAAGAACCCAAGACTTTCAAGGTAACCATGCAAACCACTGCGCCACTGTGCCGGTTCAAAGAATTAGATAGTGACTCGGTGTTAAAGGTATATTCAGTGATTTCACTAAAATATCACTTTTTCTTCCCTTTTTTTGTGTGCTGACCATAATAAGGAGTTCCCCCCTGTCCCCAGTGAGCCCCCGGGGGTAAAAAAAAACCCTAGTTTCGGTGGCGGTAGAGAAAGCCTTCGTCCAATCAGGATGAGAGGGGCATTCCTCCAATCATGATCGAGTGGGGGCGGGCCTTGGTGTGCGTTGGCCTGTTGGCCTTCTCCCACGCCAGGGCTCCACTGGGCGCGTCTGCGGCGCGTCTGCGTCGCGTCTCCGTCAGTGTCGGGAATGTGCCCTTTTAATCAATGGAGGGTGGCTCCACTGCCCGCGTTGCGTCGCGTCTCCGTCACCATAAAATTGAACCGGTTCGTTTTTTGACGCACGCACGCGTGACGCACGCGTGACGCAACGCGCCCAGTGGAGCCCTGGCGTTAGTCTCCCCACTGTAGTGCGTGCATGTGCACATCTTGTTACCGGGGCAGACCGGGGGGGGTTTCCAAATCACCCAAATCTTTATTTTATTTATGGAGGGACAGACAGTAGGCTGACTGGAAATGGGGAGAGAGATGGGGGGTGATATGCAGTAAAGGCCGTCGGGATCCGGAGTCGAACCTGCGGCACACTGCCAGACTGGATTACCAGCCAAGGTGCCTGGACCACTGAGCCACGGCCCAGGCCTGAATGCTCCTTTACTGGAAGAATGGCATGCGCATACACCAAAAGGCCTCACTATCTATAGAACTACTACTGCTTCTAACACCTGACCTATTGCTACTATTGCCACTACCACAACAAAAGTGAAATCTTAATTAAGCATGGTATACCTATACAAGTATACCACAACATAAACAACAATTATTATTAATAATAATAATAATGCTGTACATATTATCGATGCTGCATGGCTACACAAAACCTTAGTTTTTATGCTTAAGATTTCACTCAAAGATGTATTGACTATAAACTAGAAATGTCATTAAAGAAGGTCTTAATGTAAGAAAGGGTTAAGATACTGCATGAAACTGGACACACTGTTCACCTATAAACAGTCAAAGCTAATAGACAGATAAAACGTTCTAATCTAGATTATTCAAAATGACATTCTACTTATCATAGTGCCAACACTTGAGTGGCTACAAGTTTGTTCCCAGAGGCAATAAATATTCCCATCCTTTCTGAAGTGTCCTTGAGACTTAATTCTTATTAGGGAAGCTACCCCTGTTCTGTTCTCTTGCCCCCTTCCTCTATACCCTACTGTGGGTGTGGATGTATTTGAGATCCTTTCATTGGTTAATGTTAATTTCCTTTTACATTTGAATAGTTCAGTCAGATAACGCACAAATAGATTTAACCAATATTTGTTATAGAATGAGAATACAAGTGTGCATATAATATCTTATCTTGGAGTTCGGCTCTGCTACATTTTTCTCCCTGCTCGGCACAATTAAACACCATCGTTAAACATTAAGAGCAGGGAGATAGATATACAACCAGTAAGACGCCTTAAAGGCAAGTAGCGACCGCAGGGGCTGAGACACTACCGGAATAATGGGGTAGGCTCCCCCAGAGTTAGTGTCGAAGTGTCCTTGAGCAAGACTCTGAACTCCTAATTGCTCCTGATGTGCAGGTTGGTGCCTTGCATGGCGTAGGTGTGTGAATGTGTGTGGGAATGGGTGAATCAGAATGTAATGCACAATTTCTGTAAAGCGCCTTGGATAAAGGTGCTATAAATGCACCATTTACCAAGTGTGAAAATACTAAATATCCTACGACAAGTTGCATCCCTATTCTGGTGAAGTACATTACCTTAACCACTACTGGTTGCTGATGAGATTATGCTGATTGTTAGACCTGTGCCTCTTAAAAACATGTAAACATGTCCATATAGTTGATAATGAAATGTTTATTCTCTTCTCCGTCACTCTCAGTATAAAAGAAAACACACGTTTGAGGGGCGCTCTTATCATCATACATCATCACATTCCGGCCAATCACTTTTGGCGTCCTCACTTCTCTTTTACACCTGGGGCTAACATTCAGTGAAAATAGCAGATCTACTAGCTCACAACATGTCACAGCACTGCAGGTATTTAGTGTAGACTGTAGCAGGCACATGCACATACCCATCTGTAAAAAGTGCCATCTCCAGACCATGAATGTAGCACTGGGGTGCATACTTAATTTAGACTAGTCATTGGTTAGACATGGGTTCGCACTAGTTTTTACTTGTAGTTTGAAAGAAATGCAAATACCCCCTTTCCATGGCATACCTACGTAAATGCAGCATAAGACAATTGCCTTTTTCAGACTCTCCTGAACTTAAATGCAGCATTTTATATAGATAGATAGATAGATATATAGATAGATAGATAGATAGATAGATAGATAGATAGATTGATAGATTTCCAATCTACTAGTTAAAAGAAATGCAAAAATTCTATATTGCTAAAATCCTAAAATACACTTATAAAACCAAATTAAAACAACATCAGTTCTTAGGAGACATAGATATTGCACAACAGGAGTCCCATAGCAGCATAGCAGTCTTGTTTAAAGGTCTAATGGCTTGGGGCAAAAAGCTTGTGAAGAATCTGGCTGATTTATGTATAATAATTGCATCTCCAGTATACTTAGTTGAGTACGGCATCATGCATCACGCGCCGATCTCCAAGCTCACAACGTGTCGCGCTGCAACGCGTTGTGAGCTTGGAGATTGCCTATTTTCGGTATTTTCACCATGCCCTTTTAGAAAATAGCCCCTTCCCCGTGCGTGTGTGTGTGCGTGTGTGTGTGCGTGCGTGCGTGAGTGCGTGTGAGAGAGAGAGAGAGAGAGAGAGAGAGAGAGTGTGCGCGCTCATGTGCACTTTGTGCAGGGGTGGATTACCAGGCCTCAGCCCAGGGGTCCAAGAGCTCAGTGGTCCCCTAAGCGAGAGGCTTTGAATGAATTGTCAAAGGGCTTAGTCATTCATGTCAATAACAGAGTCCCAAAATTCCTTCTTGAAACTGAAGGAATAGCCAAAATATTCACTTTGAAGATGGCACAAGAAACATGTCTAAACTAGAAAAAGTGCCCTTCCGGGCACAGGTCTCCACCAGGTTATCCACAGATCCGTGCAGTTAGAGGTAAAAACACTTTTTGGCCAGTTATAGCGCCACCTTGAGGCTGAGTTGAAATTGTTCATGTGGCATTTCGTCCTCGGCCTAGTGGGAATGTGGGTGCACAATTTCACGGAAATCACACGATGTGTTCATGATTTGCAGCATTTTGTTTGAAACTGAGCACTCCTGTGAACTTTGGAAGCCAATCTTAACCAATCAGGATGGAGTCTGATAAATCTGAAAGACCCGTTTCGTTGAATGGCTCTAGAGAGACTGTGTACCAATTTGCGTGATGTTTGGACAAAATCTGTAGGTGTACTGTGCAAAAACTTGTTTTGCACAAAGCGGCCTCCTGGTGGCGCTATAACAGGCCGTTCTGGAAAGTTTGGGGCAGAGGTTCATGGTTGGCATCCAGGGAGTGTGTGTGCAAAATATGGCATCGACCGGGTTAACGGTGGCCGAGATTAGCTGTTCACGGACACACGGACGGACACACGGACGGACACACGGACGGACACACAAACGGACGGACGGAGTGCAAAACATACTCTCCCCACATGCCTTCGGCCTGGTGGAGACAACAAACCATCATGATGATTCCATCAAAGTCAGTGGAAACTTGACCCGACTGCATGCTTGGTTTTATTACCTTAGTCAACTTTTTCATGAAGACTCAATCGCTAGTTTCAGGTTTTCATTCCACAGCGTGATATGCATTTTTGTAAATTAAGTTTTTAATTGATCATAAAGCAGGGTATGCTTTCGGAAGAAAGGTCTCCCCTGCAATAGCACACTGTTTCTGCTTGAACTCACACAGACATTTTTCACTGAACTAGTGGCTTCAAAACGGATCTGTGGGTGATGCCAAGGTACAGTCAGACATTTGAGCTTAAAGGATAACACAACACACATTCATCAACATAGCATCAAAAACACCAAATACATCAACAAATAAAAAGCACTTTATGTACAAAGTAGAAAAGGGTAAGAAAAAACTAAAACTAAAGGCAGTCAATGCCATCACATTTCTATGGGAAAAGTGAGTTCACCCCCCCTTTTGGCCTCCTATGGCATGCACAATTCGTTGTGAGCTTGTAGATTAGAAGACGGGGCATAAATTAAATAATGCACAAATTAATATGCTTTTACAGTTGATTTTGTGTAAGTGCTCTGTTAATCCTGTTGACGTACAGGTAAATGTAATTGATGTGCTGTTGGCTGCCAGACTGCCAGTCAGTGTACCAGCCAATCAATGTGTGTGTGTGTGTGTGTGTGTGTGTGTGTGTGTGTGTGTGTGTGTGTGTGTGTGTGTGTGTGTGTGTGTGTGTGCATGTGTGTGCGTGCGTGTGTGTGTGTGTGTGCGCGCGCGGGGAAGGGGGGCTTTTACAATCACCTGCCCAGAGGCCCATTGTCTCATGTGTGTGTGTGTGTGTGTGTGTGTGTGTGTGTGTGTGTGCATGTGTGTGTGTGTGTGTGTGTGTGTGTGTGTGTGTGTGTGTGTGTGTGTGTGTGTGTGTGTGTGTGTGTGTGTGTGTGTGTGTGTGTGTGCACGCTAGTGTGTGCACTCAAACAATCAAGAAAGAATTGTTGTAAAATTGTCTTGAATACATGTGTGCTATGATGCAAACAAATGATACGTAGCTTGCGGAGTTACTTCAGTCAGATACTGTATACTCGAGCGGCTTCATGCTATGCTCAAGGGGACATACATATACTCGAGGGGTTAATATACATTGCATTACTATGTGGGTATATATATATATATATATATATATACAGTGTTTGCAAGACCCACATGTCATACGCTGATGTCAGCTGACCGATTGGGCGGGGTATTTAATCTCACCTAGACTGCATGGATTCTTCCTGCCGTCCTTCTGCATGTGGTTCTGTCTGGTTGTTATGTGATGTTTGCTCCCACCGCCACCCCAGCACCACCGGTGGGCTCTGCTATTTCTGTTCCCCATGGGGGGTTGTTATTGTATATCTATCTCCCTGCTCTTAATGTTTTACGATGATGTTTAATTGTGCCGAGCAGGGAGAAAATGTATGCACACTTGTATTCTCATTCTATAATAAATATTGGTTAAATCTATTTGTGCGTTATCTGACTGAAATGTCATTTTCTGAAGGAGTGTGAGGGGCAATTTGAAAAAAGTGGAGAGTTATGTTTCAGGTTCAGTAGTTTTAGCACATTATGTAAAAGTATTAGGATAAATCATTATTGTCTGTGTTCATTTACAGCAGAGGATTAAATAATGAAATAAAATACAGTGTTTACCACTAGTCAAATGCAGAATTCACACCAGCATACTATTTTGCCGCCGTGTTCTGAGAAAGTGACAAGGTTCAATGCATTGTCTATGGCGAGGAGTGACCAATGCTTTTCCCACGGTGAAGCATCAAAGTTGAGAAAAGTTCAACCAAAACATCAAATTTTGAAGTGGTACTGAGTCTAGCTCAGTTTTCATATGAGTTTTGTTTTAGACTTAGGCCTCTTTTAGACGGCGACCATCTCCATATAACACGTCAAAGTCCCGTTGCGTTCTCATTTTTTCTTACCCTTTACACGAGAACGCACACGTTATGATATAATGTGCTATTATGCTATACTGTCGCTAGGTGGCGATAACGGGCTGCCAAATAGACAGGTCACCCACGTACAAGAAGAAGACGCAAGCGGCGCAAAACTGCTCTGGGCGCGCCACGGGATGATATATATTTATTAAATAAACGCTGCTGCCGCGGCTGCCGTCTATCACAAGGCTTTTTATTTACATCATGGTTTTACATTCAACATCGCTGATGAGCAGCACTTTGTAGGCGAGGAGGGAGGCTTGTTCAGGAACTCCATTATATCATAATGATATGGCTCTGCATCAATGTAATAAACATATGCGCTGTGAGCCAACGTGAGCCATGATGTCATAAGTTTTGCGGATTCACCGTTTTGCCTGTTTATATGGAGACCATAGGAAACAGCGTTCTCAAAGATTTCCACTCTGGGAGGTGGTTTCACTTCGTTGCGTTTTCACCTCCTGAGAACACGGTTCTCGTCTAAATGACAGCAGCAAACGATACTTTATTTTGACGTTTTATATGAACACCATCCTCGTGTAAATAGCACATTAGACTACACTACATTGAACAAAACAAACATTTCAATTCATGATGGATCTTCATCAGATCAATTAAAAAAAACACCAGTTTATTCACTAATCACTCCATATAGACTTGGCCCTGTGTCCACTCTGAGAGTGGACACAGGGCCAACACATACAGTCATAATTGCTGCATTAGGTATATGGGGTTATTATTAACTAGGTGTTTAGGAAACATATACAAGAATATAAAAAAAACATTGCATGGATGCACCTGGGACATATCCTCAGTGATGTATCCCAGGTCATCTGGATTTCGGGTCTCTCTAACTTGGATGGCCCTCCTAAAGGCCTCACTGTGGGTTTTTTGGGCTCCCTCCTCAGGGAAGACACAGGCTGGGGTGCCAACCCATACTGCTCCCGGGTTATTATTATACAAACAGAACACTAAGAAAATACATCAGAAATTATATATGCCGGTATCCATTGTTTAAAAGAAAAGGCATATCAAGCGATATGGACTGTATTCTAACATTGTTCAATTAAATCTAAAGTGTCTACAAACCCTAAAACACAGAGACGGCTGGACATTGGGCCAGCCCTACAGATGCAAATATCCAGCCTGGTCTCCATAGAAAATGTTTGTAGATGGTTTGTAAACCATGTCGACTCAGTAGATATCTTAATTCAAAGAACATTATGACTAGAACGTATTATTGTCTCTGCTAGGCTGGACGGCAGCCAGACGGTTGAATCCCATAGAATAATGAAATTTGAATAATAATGAATTTTACTTGGTGAGACTTGGTTAAAAAAAAAGAAAAGGGAAAAAGGAAAAAGAAACAATTGATAAACGTCATGAATTGTAGGTAGTAGTAAAGGATTAAAAAAAATTCAAATGAAATGCCCTCTAGTGTTTCATACGCAGTCTTTTGATTTTGATTTGATTTATATGATGTAACAAAAAAGATATAGGCTACTGACAGGTCCGTCATACACTGGGAAAGTCATTGAAAATGTTAAGGATAACACAATAAAGTTCAAACTTATTTCCACCGTGTTCTAGCCATATAGTATGTTTGGAGAGTCTATTTGAGGTTTGGCATACGTACCATGTTTTATCGACTGATGTACTGCTACAGCTATACCAGCACCTTCCCACATGTTTCCAAACACATAATTTGATCTTATCAAATAACAAATTCGGTTGAATTTTCATAATACTCATTTTGTGAGGGCATTGCAGCTCTGTTCATTAACGCTCCCCACTTCTGTTTTGACCTTTTTTTTGTACTCATAAGTAAGTAGCCTTGGGAACCAATGGTTCTCGAGCCATGTGGCCCATAGGTCAGGAGACTATCTTCTGTTTCCGTAGCATGCAGGCAGCTTGATTGTACACCCCCTGGACATGGCACTAGAATGTCACAGGGACTTACCCCCAATCCAAACCATGATGCTGAGTTCGAAAGCACTGAAGCGAGTCTAATGGCAGACACACAAGGCCACTGATCTGGTCTTTTGGCCTGCCGTTTATCATTGCATCCTGCAACTTCGAAACTCAGGTGACAATTTGATCCAAATTAAAAATCTTGTGGGAGTTCCTCAGACAATGGTGGTGAGGGCAGCCTTAAAACCGCTGGGCAAACGATTTCAGGCCTGGAAATCTGTTACCAAACATATGGAAATATGTTACCAATCGTGTATATAGGACTGGCCACACTGTTGTGGTCCAGTTATGTGTTACATAACATTCAGAATCAGGATCATCTTTGTCACATCTCAGTTTTAAGTAAAAAGTGGAAATAAAGTGGAAAGTGTCACGTGCTGGTGGTGTGGTGAGGACCCAAATGCAGGACAGCAAGGCAGGCATAGTTCAAAATCCAATATTGGGGATTTATTACAAAAACTGAGAAAACATCACAATCACAATCACAAACTAACACTGAACATGAAGTCAAAGTGACACCAAACAATGACTAGTGACAAGGACTGCCTGGGGAACAAGACTAATATACACAAGAGGGCTGATTACACATGAGAAACACCTGGGGAAGACAAGAACATAGAACCAAAACAACTAGAACACAACATAGAAATACAACACCTAGACAAGCAAAGTCTGTGACTGTGACAGAAAGAAAATGTAGAAGCTTGTTCCACACACAAACAGCACACTCGTAGGGTCTTATCTTATTTATAAGTAAAGGGGTTTCCATATATTTACAAGCTTATTTCACAAACGGCACGACTGTAGGGTCTCTCTTATCTTATTTCCACAAGAACAATTACACATAGCTAGTACCTGAGATAATCGCAATTACTATGAAATCGTGCATTTCCAGTCAGTCAGTCAGTCAGTCAGTCAGTCAGTCAGTCAGTCAGTCAGTCAGTTAATTAGTCAGTTAATTAGTCACCACCCCCAGGCATGACCGGTCATGCGGCATGCCTCGTGACATAATGTGACATAAATCAGGGATGGAGATCCCTGATGTCATCAATATTAAGCCCATATATGGAGATCCCTGATGTTATCAATATTTGCCAGCAACTCTACATCTGACCTCAAACCTCAAACCCTTAAATCTCCATATATGGAGATGGTCTGACATTCCACATGTTGATCCTTCCCCATCCATCCTCCCTTTTGACTGAGACCTGTCCATTTAAACTCTAGACGGGCCTGCCCCAAAGTTATTAGTGCCGCGCCCGGCAGCCGGCAAAAGCTAGAGTTCTCAACAGGCCCGAAAATTAAGGCCTGGCCCTACCTGGGCACTCATCAAACCCTGTACACTCAAGACACGCTCCATATGGCCAGTACAGAATTCATTCCATATGTTGATCTGACCCTGCCATGCCAAAGCGCCAGCGCTCGCCCAGCAGTCTGCTGTCACCCAGGCAGATATGTTCATGAGATGAGATGAGATTCAATTTATTATCAATGTACAGTACAAGTACACCCATTCCAGAGCGCCATCGCTCGCCCAGCAGTCTGCTGTCACCCAGGCGGATATGTTGATCTGAGCCCCCATTCCAAAGCGCCATCGCTTACCCAGCAGTCCCAGGCGGATGCGTGCACACTTCTCGCCCTCAGGCGTCTTACTGGTATATATATATATGTGCGTGAGCATAGCAGCCGCTGTGTACTGTCTGTGCAATATAAGGTAGCCTACAGGATTCAGGATTCAAGATGCAATGTACAGTCAAGGTGCAAAATTGTTCAAGGTGCGTATGTATAGTCAGTGGGTGGTTCAAGAAGAGCTAAAGTCCAAGCCAACTAGTCCCTGCATAGTATAATCCATAGTAGATTCAGGAAGAAGATAATTAAGGCCAGCCTAACGGCATTAAATGTTAAGTTATGAAGAATATTGTTATCACATTTTTATAACAATTCTTCATAACAGAATGCAACGGATTGATGAGTCATGGTCATGGCTCATAAAAACTCATTGTAAACTCACCACTGTTAGCATAGTTATCGTTAGAAACTTAGAATTAGCCTTTATAAACAAAACATGCCACCACAAATACATAATTAGGCCTAATACATAGTATTACACACCGGTTTCAGCACCTGTGTTATCCTGCTATGACAGGCCTAAAAACGGTGTCCCGTTTGTTTTAACACAAATACTCGCACTACATCTCACATCACCAGTGTTACAAGTGTGTAAGTAGAGCACTTTGTTATGTGAGGCGAAATGGGAAATGGATTTATATAACTCACGAGCATGCTCATACGTGTCATGTGTTTGTGTGGTGAGAACACCACACAGTTTTCTTCTTTTTCTTTTTTTTTTTTACTTCTCACTGAGAAGTGAGAACCCAAACGCAGGACAGCCAGGCAAGGTAGTGATCTAATTATTGGCCATTATAACACCCATTGGGTGTATACAGGAGACAGATGAGCAAGAACATCTCAGACAAAGTAAAACATGTGAAACAAGACTAATGACTCAACAAGGACTGACTGGAGAACATGATATACATGAGGGATGATTACAAATGAGATAGCCTATACAGCTGGAGCAAACGGAAGAACCTAGAAAACTAGACGAGGAAACAAAATAAGACCTAGACACTACAATCAATTAAACAAAAGTATGTGACCAATAAGGCGAATTATTTTAATGCCATACTTTTAGGGGGACAGTGCGTTTTGGCATTTCCACAATACACACTGTGTATATGTGACACTTAACTAGCACTATAAGGCTAAGGCCAAGATTTGATTCCCCATCATACTAGGGAATAAAATCTCATGATTAAAAAAAGAAAATACTTAGCTTAAATAGCTTACCTGGAACATTTCCTACAGTACATTTAAATGAACAGGTCAAGTGCCGTTTGAGAACAATTTATGGAGTAAAATTCTAACTTTAATGCCACCAAAAATTGTTCTCTGTTGTATAAAATGAAAGAGCTCCTTTCTTGTATAACCCATTTAGTTGAGAGGGTAGAAAATCACTGCCTTGTCTAAACTAAGCACTCCTTCGTAATATGGGAATGATTGTGTTGAAGTTTAACACCACCAAAGGGGAACCATTTGACTCTAACCTGGTTTGTGATTTCTTTCACAGCTTAATAATGTACTGTTATTCTCCCTGCACATTTGTGCAGCTTCAGTGTGATTGTGCTGTGTGTTCTGCCGCACCGTTGCTTCATCAGGTATAAGGAGAGGTGTTGACTTTATTCCGAGCCTCCAGTAACACCACTGACTCTGATAGTTCCCCATCCCGGTGGGAATTCATTATAAGACAGCTAGAGGCTGCTTGTGGATGGTTACTGTACTGCCCGTATGTTAACTTGTCGCTATCGCGCAAGGCAAACATGTGGTGCAGCTGCTTTCTCTGGCTGTGGGCAACCTGGAGAGATTGATTGGTGAGCCTTCTGTTTTATTCAGGATCAGGGCCACATTGAGTAGACACGGTGCCTCCGGAGAAGCAGCCATTTTCCTGAGAAAATATGGCTCATTACCAGCACAGACAAAATGAAGGTATATTGACTTTTTTAACAGCTTACAACACAGCTATTCCTGAGCTCTTTAACAACAAGCGCCTGTTTTCCCTGACATCCTTTGCTCCTATAGTCTCGCAAAAGTGATCACAAAAACAATGCATATAGGCCTAGGTGCTTGCTTGCTCAGTTCTACAGATTGATTTAAAAAAAACACTACTATCTGCTATACAACACTCTCACTGCTCTCACCTGCCTGCATGTGCATAGGTGTGTGTGCACACTGCACACACATGCACATCCATCCATCCATCCAAATCTACCCATCCCCCAAATGTGGTCAATCACTTAGTTTCCAATACAAACCATTGGCCATTGGAGGCATCTGACCTGCTCTGGGGCATGCGCTCTGTCCAGCATCTCAGGCTTAAATCACACACACACACACACACACGCACACGGACACACACGCACATGCAGACGCACACGCACGCACGCACACACACACACACACACACACACACACACACACACACACACCCTCACACACACACACACACACACACACGCACACGCACTTGCACATGCACACACACAGACATGCAAAAACACGCACGCACACACATGCACACAAACAAATACACATGCACACACACACACACGCATGCACGTACGCACCCACGCATGCACGCACGCACACACAGCAAAGACAAACACAATCAATTATTCAGCACTCTTGTTTGGCTCCTGTATTTTGTTTTTTGTTTTCTTATGTATCCTCTGTTGTCTCTATAGCCTCCTCTGGCAGCCTGCAGAGCCATGAGGACCAATGAGTGAGATATTAGGCCTGGTGGTTTGAGCTTCATGCGTGTCTTTGTCATTTAGACGGGTACAATTCGCATGCATCACCTTCAACATTGTCTCGTTGTCAGAAGAAGAGTATCCTTGCGGCCTTCCACAACTGAGGGTTGCCAAAGATGCACTGAAGCTTCTGAGAGACTGAGACAAACCCCGGACTGTTGGTTTATTTTCCCCCTGAGCAAGAATTGCCTGTGTGGTCATTGAGTGTTCTTACCACCACACATCTATAGATAGACAGACACATGAGAAGCCACCAGCTACACTGTCTTTTTTCACCTACTATTTGTTTGAATTGTGCTAAGGTTTCATATACCAATGTCTTCCATACATGCAGTGAAATGGACTTTCTCCTTCAGTGTGCAAACTTGCACACTAGATGGCACTATGTCACTTATTATTCAAAGCCAGAGGAACATTTCCATAGCTGGAAACTCCATGGGTGGCAATGAAGTGTTATAAAGTCACTGTTTGTATTTTCTCAAACTGAACCTCTGTTGATAAGTTGCTGCTTCATTAAAAAAATACATTTTAAACCATATTAATTCACAATTAGGAAGAAATACTCAGTAGCAGAACTGTTTAAAAAAAGAATGCATGTTGAAATTGATGCAAACTGACATTTGAAGTCAGTTGCCAATTACTGTTGACAATACTGTGAAGTCTGCTCTACCTCTCCATTTCTCCAGTATTCCAGTGGAAGGTATCATTTTGGACAGTACAGGTGTACAAGTCCCCCTCCCCCTCTATGTTTCTATACTGTACACGTTTTCCCATTCTTCTAACCATGTATTTGATGACTTCTTTTTTGCATAGATGTGTATATTTGTATGTCTTTAAATGTTTTGATGAATTGAAAATGGAGGACCCTTATATAAACAAGGCTTTTTCTGGTTTTATCCTCTTACCAGTTTTTGTACCATGCTATTTTCCTTGAACTGTACACATTCTGTAAACTGTAAACAAATTTCAATCAATCAATGAACAATGAATAAATCAATGAATTAATCAATGAATTAATCAATGAATCAATCAATCAATCAATCATATCAATCAATCATATCAAACAACATAAGCCTGAGACACATTGTAAGCTTGTTGTAGATATGCTATTTGTGGTGGTGCGCGATACAGGCACACAACTATGTATAAATCAAGGAATGCACTCTACAGAGTAAATGACAACAGGGACAAAAAGCCCAGCTACCATAATATTAGATGTGAATCCTTTCTGTAATGATGTCCCTGTTACAGATCATATTGTAAATAAGATGGGTTAAATTGCACTTGTAGCTTCCATTCAAACAGTCAGGGTGATCCTCAAGGGGGGGAATTGGAGAGTGCTGCAGACTCTTCCTCTAATAACGCCAGACAATGAGAACCTGGCTCATAACATAGGCCTCCACTATATAGAACAAGCATAGGGGGCTTAGCAGCTAATAAAGTGGCAAGTCTTCAAATCCATGTCAGAAGAGAGAGCAGAGAGCCAGGGGGACCTTTCATAACACTTGTATGCGTAGGTTCAACTGCAGTGTAAAGGTTATACATCCATGGTCTAACCTGATGTGTTGCCTTAAGCCCATCACATTTCAAGGCAATGTGTCTCGTAGCTTTTTGTAAGAACCGCAGACACAATAACATTTGCAAATTCTTCCACCTTACTGTGAGAAACGGTATACAAAGAGAGTATAGGGAATTCATGTTTGAGGTGCGTGTGTGTGTGTGTGTGTGTGTGTGTGTGTGTGTGTGTGTGTGTGTGTGTGTGTGTGTGTGTGTGTGTGTGTGTGTGTGTGTGTGTGTGTGTTTGTGTGCACGCGTGCGCACATGCATGCATGTACTCGGGTTGGCAGTGCACACACGCACACGCACACGCACACGCACACACACACACACACACACACACACACACACACACACACACGTCACACACACACGAACCAGCATGTCTCTATTAGAAGACATTACAGCTCATTGGGTGCATCAAAGGGGAACATGATCTTTTTTATTGGTCAAAGTTCATTTCCTTTCATAATTTAATAAGGTTACATTGCTGCAGTCTTGCTGCCTCCCTAAATTAAGTGTACATTATAATACACACACAGCAATATCCTCAATGTTAATTTCACTCAACGTACAAATCTACCCAAATGGACCTGTAAAATGTACACTCATGGGTTCATGTCTGCATTCTCAGAGTAAAATGAACACTTTAAGATCTTGTTGTATATCAATGTTGTCAAATGAGTTTTGTCACCCATGCTGCTCACAAAACATGGAGTCAGTAATTAAGCATGATTGCTTAGTCTGTGTTTCATAAATGGTCTCTCCTTCTTTCTCTCGAGTGAACCTGTCCTTTACTCAAACACAGACACTCCTCCAGCATTTCCACCCACTTTGTTTGTGAGTCTTTGATCCACAGTATTCCAGTTAAAGTTACACCCATGTGCTGCAAGTTGAAACTTTCAGCATTGTTGCTCAGAGGAACCTTATACCCGTGGCGCCTTCTGCTTTTGTCCTTCCCTTTAGCAACAGAACTCTCCTATGGTCCCGGACAAAAGACTACTCACGACACCATTTTATGATCTCTGTGATGATACCGTTTTTCTTCTCCTGCTTGCATGTTACCTAGGTCTGCTTCTCTAACCCAAAATGTTAATGTCACTAAAATGGGATAAAGCTGTCCCCCCCCCAATGACGGCAGCTGACTTGGTGCAAAGTGCAAAGCAAAAGAAAAGGTTGAAATTTGTATTATATTCAATACTTCTGAGTGCATTATTTTGAGATAATGTTCACACGCAATTTAGGAAGATTACTGAATTCAGAGATTATGAACTGTTTGGGTGAATAGTTTTTTAACATACAATTTGTATAGAAAAAGTAAAACGTAGTGCACTCACACACACTGCATAGGCCTACCATATTTATGTAAGTGTGTATGCACATTGCACACATGTGCATGCCCATTGTACATTTGGGTTTATGTGTTAGTGTGACTGATATGTATGTTAAACCTAATTAAAACATTAAAGAACATCAGCAGCAACAACAATACAATCTGATATGAAAAAACACATAACAGCACAGAACAACAAATACAGTTAAATTAAAGTAGAGTATAGTGCTGCAATCTCTTGCCTCTCCAGTCAAACTAATCACTATGTGAGTGAAACATTCATGGTACACTAGATCAGTTCAATATTTAATTTCTCAACAAAGACTACATGATGGAACAGATGCTCAAACTTTGTAGGTTTCTCCAGAGAGCAAAACTCACTTCCACGGAAGCTATGCTGTCCTCGTATAGGAGTGTTGAATAGAATTCTGAAGACTATTTCACGTTGCACTAAGTGTAAAGTACTGTTGTGGCTGAAAACCGTTCACAAAGATGTAAATTGTGTATGGCGAGTCAGTGCTTGAAACCATGGGCTGAATACCTCAATTGTTTACATCCAAAGGTGCTGAAAACTAGACTAATAACGCCACATTAGAGATGCACCAAGGTTGCCCTCTGCCTCCTTGTCACATTTCTAGTGAAAATTTGACTTGGCATGTTTACATAGGATTTCTTCATCTCCTTATCAAAACCCCTGTGGGCAAGCTGAAGGTGAGGGGAACTAAGATTATTATCCCCTGTTACTCTGAGGGGCTTTTCTTGATGAGCACCCTCACAGATGTCGACATTTGGTTAGGCGGTGTACATAGAAACCCCAGATTAGATGGAGCTTCGGAGGGTCTGTTTAGCAAAAGTTAGGAGTGGTTACTTCACGGCACCTTCTGCTTCTAGACAACGGAAGATCTACCTGTGTTCTGTTCTATATGCAAGAAATGCCTTATGCCTGGACATATTTATGAGTACTATATTTTTAAAGAATGCATTAGAAAAGAATATTGGCAGTTTCATATTTGCCAATATCCAACAGAAACCACGGAGCACATACCGGTATGTAATGACAGCAATATACTTCACTTGGGCAGACATAAGAGTTAGAGACAGAGACAGGGTGCATAACAGATGGTGTACTATATGTCATAATGCTATAAAATCCAACAGGAATTGAATATTGAAATCCCACCCTGGAGTTTGCCTCTTTTAGCTCTGGCATAATCTTCTCAGGATTTCAATTGCAAAGTCAAAGAGAATAGTCTAGCACAGGGACTAGTTATCTGGGGCAAATGCGGTCTAAGGTTGACAATGCAAAGGCTATGTTTATGTGCATCACACTCGCTATCCTGAATGTCTCCCAGAGTGCAAGAACATCCTCCCCTGAATTCTATTCCTCTTCCCACGTCCCAGTGCTGCCGTGGAAAGTAGGCCAAGTGAGCAGCAGGGCGTTGCTTTTTTAAGATGATCAGTTTGTCAGTGTGTTTTTGTGTGCGCTCAGGACGGCTATTCATGTGGCTTGACTCTGTAGAACAAAGACCAGCATTATACAATTTGCACCACTTCCAATACCTAGGAAGAGGGAGAGGTTGGGAAAAAGAAGGACAGGACTAGTGTGGATGAAACAAAGACACAAATTTGGCTTGTTCTCTAATTCATTTACTTCCTCTCTACCACCTCTTTGTTGCAGCAAAAAGGTCCCTTGCCAGTAGCACTCTGCAGAAGAATGTTATACGCTGGCTGCCATGGATTATTTTTAGCTATTGCTGTGCTGCTTTTCACCTTGACTCCCCCTCTCTGTCTTGACATCATAATTAACATTTCTGTTAATAGTAGCACAGTTCAATATTCATAAGGATCTTCCACTAATGCCAGCATGTATTAGCAGGCTGTTAATGAATTGCACTTGTGATACATAGGACGCCATGTCAATGTATACCTTGCCTTTATGCCTGTATCAACTTTAGAATGGTAATCTTACTAAATCCAATGCTATGGCCATAGTACACATGTGCAGCTGCAGCCAAATATCTTGTGACAAATATTCTTGAGAATTTCAAGACTCCTGTAGGTGGGGCAATATCACCATAGGTTGGCAATAGCTTGCAATAGCATGCAGTTACAATACTGACTGTATGACTGTATGACATACTCTGTTGTGGTCATTCAGTTACAATACTGACTGTATGACATACTCTGTTGTGGTCATGCAGTTACAATACTGACTTTATGACTGACTGTATGACATACTCTGTTGTGGTCATGCAGTTACAATACTGACTGTATGACATACTCTGTTGTGGTCATGCAGTTACAATACTGACTGTATGACTGACTGTATGACATACTCTGTTGTGGTCATGCAGTTACAATACTGACTGTATGACTGACTGTATGACATACTCTGTTGTGGTCATGCAGTTACAATACTGACTGTATGACTGACTGTATGACATACTCTGTTGTGGTCATGCAGTTACAATACTGACTGTATGACTGACTGTATGACATACTCTGTTGTGGTCATGCAGTTACAATACTGACTGTATGAGTTGACATACTCTGTTGTGGTCATGCAGTTACAATACTGACTGTATGAGTTGACATACTCTGTTGTGGTCATGCAGTTACAATACTGACTGTGTGACGTTAAAAATTACACAAGACCACTTATCTCAGTTTCAAGGAATGCACAATATCACGTTAATTTGACCTTGTCACAGCCAGTTTATGACTGTGACTTTCATGACAGATTCCGCCACTCATTGTTACACTAACAATTGTTTGGCTAACATGAGAATGCACACACACGCACGCGTACACACACATGCGCATGCGCGTGCGCGCACACACACACACACACACACACACACACACACACACACACACACACACACACACACACACACACACACACACAGTGTATATATATATATATATATATATATATATATATATATATATATATATATATATATATATATATATATACAGTATATACAGTCCCATCAACAACACAGCAACATTATCATGCATTGACAAGTTGTTTTTCAGATATAGGCCTATATATACAAAGGCAGTGATAGGCACAATGAAGACTGGCTTTTAGAGCGGAATGATGGTATCCTGGGGTATGGTCATGTGTATTTTGGTCTAAATTTCCAGGGGATATTTTAGATGTTAATAGCCCTGAAGTGGTCTCGGTTTCTTATTTAATTTCTCTCGCCTTCTTTAAATGTAATTCGCCCACAGACTGCGCCGCGAGGCTCTAAACCGCGCAGAAACTCTCTCATCATTTCCACAGCAGAATGGAAATGCAAATTGTGCGCGCGGGCAATGCCCTTGACAGAACTCACCACTGAACACAATTAACACGAGGACTCTTCTGACTGGAGCCAGTGACGACTGCACGTGAGGTCACACACACACACACACACACACACACACACACACACACACACACACACACACACACACACACACACACACACACACACACACACACACACACACACACACACAGCACAGCACACATGCAGCACACACACCATGCATGGATGTATCATCAAATATCAATATTTATTTCAGACAATACTTTTTTCTTCTCCTCATAATATAAAGTTTCGAAAATATATTACAAATACAAAACACAACATATAACACGAATAATAATAATAATAATCATCATCATCATAATAATAATAATAATAATAATAATCATAATGTATTTTTATATGGCAAATGGCACATTTTTGCGAATCTGGATGCTGACTTCTGAAAAACACGCCTGCCGCTTATTTATCCTCAGAAAGTCAGAATAATATAAAAAGAGATTGAATACTCCATATAAATTATTCTTTGCAAAAAAATATATATAAATGCTATATCCATATTGTGTCACCCGAATACCATAATAACATGAGTGGTCATCAAAAACATAATTTAGCAGATATACGTTTTCAAATTCTATAAAGCGCATTTTGGGCTGTATTTTAGCTGTGCTGCAGAGCACAGCTGCCTCCTATCGACACAATGATCTCTACGCTTTAACCAAAGAGGGGCGCTGTCCGTCTATCCGCCGTAACGATTTGACACGAATAGCCCCCCTCATGATTGATCTAACTTTTGTATCTTTCGGGTCATTGATATTACACTCCGATCATTTGGGAAACAATAACACTTAATCCATGTTGCAGCACTTGAATTGCGCTCGATAGCAATGCAATATTTAACGTGTGTTAATTGGGCAAAATTGCGAATCGATATTTGCTTATATTAATATAGGCTTTCGGAGCACGAAACAAATTATTATACGAAATTCCATATTTATGAATAAATAAAAAATAACAAATCTAGCTTAATCAGAATTCTCCCACATAGTCATGCTTGTAACCTTATTTGACCTTAACATAATCTATATTTTGAGAACAGCTACAAGTGATCACAACGCTATATAACCAATTAATTACGAGTAGGCTAACAATCCAAAGAGACAAACAATTAACGCAAGAGCACAATTCTTTACGCAATCAAATCAAGCGTCCTTACAAAAAAAGAAAATCCATTTCGCTTAAAGCAAGACTCCTAAACAATTGTTTAATTTGAAGTAACATAAGAACGAATGTTTCTGGTTCCTTACTATTTGGAAATAGTTCAAAATGTAATTATTTGTTTAATATTTAATAGCAAACAAACTAGGCCTACTTTATACAACCACCGAGTGAAATTGTTTCTGGATTAAGTTAATTATAATTAGGCCTAACCTATTATTATGAATTATTAATATGATTATTACTATAGATGTACCGGTAATAATAATAATAATAATAATAATTGTTATTATTACTACTATCATTACTATTATTTAATGCTGCTTTTCTTTTTGCCAGTCGACCTATTTAAAACAATGCAGGTGACCATAATGATAGGCTTGTCCCAGAGTCCATGGATGGACAGCTGGCCAGCGGCCGGCTGATTGACTTCTGCCTTTGACATCTGGGAGGCCCGCTGGCCCGTGGCACGCGCACAGGCTGATGTCGCCATTTACATGCAAATGTAAGGAGATCATGAGGGCCTCGCGCCGTAAATTCGCACACGCACGCGCGCACACACACACACACACACACACACACACACACACACACACACACACACACACACACGCACACACACGCACACGCACACAAAAAGAAAAGAAAAGAAAAGAAAGCGGAGAAAAAAAAGAAAAGAAGAAGAAAAAAAAAGAAGAAGACGTCACCCTCAATACGGAGGAAGCTCTAGACGGGAGGTCTCTCTCATACAAGTCAGTGTACATTTTTATTGAGAGCCACGCGCCACGGAATCCTGACGACTTTGCTTTTTATATCAGCAGACACTGACTATGGGGGGTTCATTCACTGCGTCCATTGAATGGTATGTAAGATAATGGGCCCGTGTGACATTAACCGGTCATTAAAATGACATAAAGGGCTGCCTTGCTTGGCAGTATGGTCAACATCTCAGGGAGCGAGCAAACAGTTTGCACTTGTTTCTTTCCTCAGGCAGACACCCCCACTTATATACCTTCAGCGTATATGAGAGTTAATCTATATACGTAAACCCAGAAAATAGCACATTTAAATAAATGGGGGAACAATGATGACAAACATCACAATTCCACGCATGGGACAAAAGTTGTCCATGCATGTATACATTCACTAAAAAAATCAAACGGGGTGGATCAACGGCATTTCTTTTTATTTTTGAACGTGTCATGCTAACATTCACCTAATGATGGAGAGCGCATTTTCCACGGTATAAGCCCACCACGCAGATGATCCCACAGAATGAGCCGAGACGGATTCAGGCTCCGCGCCTCCGTGCGTGGAGCAGCTGACTCCCTCTCTCCACGTCCAGATGGCCCCTGCACACAGATTTGCATTCATTTTCCTCTAATATCTTCTGAAATAGCGGTGGCAGCTGCATTTGTTGTCAAATACGGTTTAAAGCCCCCTTTCAGGACAGCATCGTTACCTACGTGACGGGTGTGGGGATCCATTTTCCCTCTCCAGTCAACAGTATCAGATCTAAGAGGATTTGTCTCAAAGTCTCCTAATTTGATAATCAGATTTGAATCGCCTCGGTGCGTGTAATCAGGGGTTAAGTTCTAATAAACGACTTGAAACCGTGTGCAAAAAAAACACTGTGAGTTCTGGGAAAGATCAGAAAGATATTTGCAATCTCGACAGAACAGACAAAATAAAATAAATAAAAAATCGAATAAAAACTATAATCATCACAACGTGCACTTCTTGTCTGTTTCACCTAAGAGGGGGAGGAGGGAGGGACAAAAAAGATAACATGTCAATGATGAGATAACCTATTACGAATCTTGCTTGATACTTTCCAGAAATAATAAGAAAGCACCCTTAAATGATCAAAAATATTATTTTCACACCCTCGTTGTGTGACGAGGCAATTTGCCAATAGATTTTTGTGAAAGGTGCAAGCAACAGCTTATAATTCACTTATCTTTGGCAGCAGCTATTAACCCTCAGCACCAGCTAGATAGATTGCTCAGGATATAGCACACATCTCTCTTCCTCCTCGCTACACCCTCCCCTCCTCTCCTCTCCTCTCCTCTCTTCCATCCATGCTCTCCTCCTTTTCACCACTAATGAACCGAATTGGTTCCTTTGCCATGCACCTCTCTCTCGGTCAGACAGACTCTCGGACATGTGGGGCAGTTGGCTCTTTTTGAAAAAAATGATTAAGATGTTTCTGATTACTACTGATTTCACAGGACGTGCGTGAGACAAAAGGGCGACACAAAGCCATGGATTTCCCCTCAAGTTTGTTTAATGTCACCATGCACCACCAGACACCTATATCCTCTGATTATTAGCTATGTCAAAAGAGGCTGTGATATGAAAATCGTGAAATATTTGCATGCACCAGGAGGTGGTGATTGATTTGGTTTGACACGAATAAGCGTGCAGGTCAGAGTCAGACTCACATCTATAGTGATTAAAATGCTGGTATTTTGTGGTCTATATTAACAAAATTAAAAAATAAATACATAAAGACACATGTGTTATACACAGCATACAACAAAATGAATGCATGAATGCTAACAACTTCTGTTTAAATATTTAAACTAAGAATGAATCTAATTGATTTATAATCACATTATCTTCTGTAAACTCGTTTATCTTAATTGAATAATAACTGCAATGACAAATACACTATTATCTCGCTGCGTCATTATAATCACCATCAAATTATTTACTTTTAAATGAAGAAACACGATCTATAATAGCTGGAAAAGAAAAATTAAGATTTATGGTCAATGTATTCTTTGGTGCTTGTTTCGTTACACCAGTGAGCAGACAAATCTCAACAAGTCAACATTGCACAATGACATATAAATGTAATGAAAGTTAAGGAAAATAAACAATATGGATATATGTTTAATTTCATATTAAATAAAGCTATTAACATGTAAGGCCATATACAGGTTATAAATGTAAGCCATGACAATCTATGAATTCCGAGTGTATATATTTTTCTTTCCTGCGCGGATATTGTGTGATGGTTGAATTTTCATATCATTAAGAAAAAAAAATTCAACTCACCACATAGGCCTAAGCAAGAGGAAAAGTAGAGCGACTGTTCTCAGGTTGCTGCTATAGGCTTGCTCTCGCATAGTGGAGCGCCACTGCTTGACAGGAACCGTCAGAGCTCCATATATGGTCAAAGCTACGCCCCATGAGCGTCATATTCTGACAGAGCCTCTCCCGTGGGTTTAGAGTTTTGGCTCCCGGGAAAGATTTCAGTCCTCGGGGAAAGAGGGCTTAGTTTTGCATGTTCCCATCCATCCTGCACGACGCGAAAGGCCCCTTATCCACCTCTCCTGTGTACTAGGAACACCTCCACCGGTGATCAGCCTTTTGCCTGTGTTTGTCTTCTTCGCGGAGACGCGGCAACCTTTTTCAGGAGTGGTTTTATTCAACAAGAAGTCCTGAAGGTTTTGGATGCTGGTGCTTCGGGGATGTCGCCACTTTGAGAGCATCACCAAAACACAAACAACTGCCATCGATTTTTCTGTGAATCGCCAAAAACAAAAGAGGAACAATAGCAACAACAACAAAATCTCGCCTATTGAACAATTCACTTTTCTCCAGTCTGTGGATACCACTCTAACTAAGTACAGCACTTTGAGAATTGTTCACACAACGTTCCAACGCAGGACGGACTGAAGAGGGAGAGAGGCAAGACCTGTGGACCGGGTTTTCCCTCGCAAGTGTGAAGCGGCTCTCTCGCCACTTATCCTGTAACACCCCGAAGGATAACGCGCCCTGGACGTTTATTTACCTAATTTTTCGCAGGAGGCGTTATTTTCCACGCAAATCGTCCTAAATGTTTGGGATTCAGGAAACTATACCGCGGGGTGGGACGACGATGAAGGAGGAACCGCTTGGTGGACTGAATTCGGTCCGCTCCTGGATGCACACAGCTGGGGTTGTGGACGCGAACACGGCCGCCCAAAGGTACGCATGCCAAATCATCTGATTTTCTCACGCATTCCTCATATCGACCCTCAATCCCCTCAATACTCTGTATCAATTACGGTCTCCCAATGCCCCCCTTCGGCTTCCCCTTCTTTCATTACATCAGATTACCCTTATTGTGACAAATCAAGAAATCTCCCCGTTATACTCAAAGCGTGCTTGTGCATCTCCAATGTTTTCATCAGCTCCATCATCTATCCCCCGTGTCCGGTACTTAACCGAGATGGTCTCTTGTTTTCTCCCCGCAGCGGTGTTGGCTTGGCACGGGCACATTATGAAAAGCAGCCGCCTTCCAACCTCAGAAAATCCAATTTTTTCCATTTCGTCCTGGCGCTGTATGACAGGCAGGGTCAGCCCGTGGAGATCGAAAGGACAGCTTTTGTGGACTTTGTGGAGAAGGATAAAGTAAGCGCTTATTTGAGAATATAACAACATCACCGTTGTTGATAATCTGCACATGTATTGAAATTATGATCGTGTTCTTTGAAATGACAATTGAGTAAGTAAGGGGAGTGACGTGCACTTTATTGATTTTCTTTTTTTACTCAATCCGTTGATGACAGACAACGGTTGCATGAAGGCAGATTTTCCTGTTTTTTCCACCCACAAACTATTCATTTCTTTTCAATAGATATAGATGTGAAAGGACAATTTCTGAGGATATTGATTTTCACTATTGTCTCCTGCAGGAACCAAACAGTGAAAAAACTAACAATGGGATACATTACAAACTACAGTTATTGTACAGCAATGGTGAGTAAAGCAGTCTTTAATGTTCTGAAAACATATAGGTATATATACACTAATCTATATAGGCTTAAAAAATAATAACATAACTACTACTACTATAGTCTACTACTATTAGGCTACTACAACCACCAATCATAATAATAACAATATTAACAATATTAATAACAACACAAAACAATTAATAATGATATAGGTTAATAATAATAATAATAATAATAATAATAACAATAATATTAATAATAACAATTCAACAATGACTTAGCCTATAATGGATGTAAAATAATTATTTTGTTTTCATTCTCTTAATTGGCGTAAAATCAAGACTGTATAATTTCCTTAAAAAAACTATACAACCTATATATGCTCTTCCTATAACAAGTCTTATATATTTTTTTCTTCTTCCCAGGCGTCAGAACAGAACAGGATCTTTACATACGGTTAATCGATTCAATGACGAAGCAGGTAAGCTACTGTTACTCGTGTTTCCCAGCATGCCCAATGTGCCCAATCCATGCACTGCCCGCACGACTACACTTCACCGGTGCAAAACTTAACACGCTGCGCAAATTGTCACCCCTGAAATATAGCATTTTCGGGTGCGTTTGCAAAATGCAATCATCCTCCAAAGAAAATCAAATTACCAGTGTAACAAGAAGAGACAGCTTCCATTTTGTCTGTTTACGTTGGGCCATATCACATTGCATAGCTGCAAAGTCAATTTTGCTTGACCGAGGGTTAGCCTTCTTTAGACTGAGTTTTGTCCAGCATTACATTTTGAACTGCAGGAATGGTCTGCAGTATGGTGCATGATTTGATTTGACTCTCGCTCATAATGTCAAATGTAATATCACAGCAGCACACACACATTGAATTTGTATGATTTGCATAGCCCATATGTTAGAAATCATAATGTCTGCAATGTTTCATTTCAATTTACGCACCCCACACACAGACTCCAGTGCAGCAATACTAAGTTATGGTGAAATGTACACGTCGCAATACCATGCCTTATGCACATCTGAACCCAACACACAGCCCAGCAAACACAATTACAATTCATAAAATAAAATCAGGCGGTCGAATTTGAGCTTTCCAGCAGTGTTTTTGTTATTAAATTGAGGTTTAAAGCAGAGCCATTCTGAATAGAGCCGTGAAGCATGTGCCACACACTAGACGCAGGGAACATTCCTGTGCGAATGATCCGAGTCAATGACGCAGAACAAGCAGTTTATGGATTTCTGTTTCTACAGCTGCAAATAGCGACATAAATCAAACCAATATAGATAATCACCCGGTGCCCAACAAAAAAGATACATCAAGTCAAAGCAGAATTGCCTTCCACAGACAGAATGTGATACAACTATGCTCAGATTTGTCACTTTTACAAATCCACATTATGTGCTGGCCTGCAGCCGACATGCAAGACATTTACAATTGGTAAAATATGTTGATTATTTTATCATTTTAGCGCGCTGTATTAATAATGACTCGCCATGCAGCATGCACGCTATTGCATTTTGGTATACATATATATCCGTATGAGTGAGTAAAGTGGCTTATCCTTAGCATAAGAGGAAGGAGAGAGGGATGGAGGGAGGGAGAGAGAGAGAGAGAGAGAGAGAGAGAAGAGCGGCAGAACTGATAGCTCCACGCCATCTGTTTCAGCCAATGCTCAAAAATTACTCAACCGTACCACCAGACACGCTTTTTATCCACAGAAAGATCATTGTTAGCGGCTCAAAATAAACAACAGATTGGCCATTAACACTTTCCCCCAAATATCCCCAGATTATAAGCATATTGATGACACTTCTATTGGATCTCTCCTCGTGAAAATCTGTCTTTCTCCCTCCCTCCCATGCGTGTGTGTTGTTGAAAAAATATTTGTGTTTTTTAATATAATCTATAATAATAATAATTATTAATAATATTAATAATATTAATAATTATTATTATTATTATTGTTGTTGTGGTTGTTATATTAATATTGCTGCTCTGGTTGCTATAACAATTGAAATTATTAATTGTTTAATTGTAATTATTTCTTCACAATTGTGTCATCATGCATTAATATTTCTTTGCAATGCTATATGTGTGTTGTGAAATACAAGAGACGTTAGTGTATTGTTGGTTTAGTTGTTTAATTCTGAAATATAGTCACAGTGGTGACTGTATTTATATATTATTAACATCTCATTTTCTTTCAAAGGCTATAATTTATGAGGGTCAAGACAAGAATCCTGAAATGTGCAGAGTTCTTCTTACTCATGAAATAATGTGCAGGTAAGCATTCTTTCTTTTCACTCAATTCATTTTGCCAGTATAGGCTAAAAGACATTCCCTCTCCCTCCAACACATTTAGCCACTCATGCATTGATGCAGTAATCCAAACTTATATGGCAGACACGCTGCAAAGCCCCGAGTGTTCATTTAACCCATGAGAGAGTGTACACATGAAACCAAATAGACCCATGAGTGTGTCCACGTGGTTTCATTTTACACTCACAGCGTTGCACGGATGGATAAAATGAACACTGAGGATTTCACTGTGCATATATAATACACCTGTAAAGAGAAGCCCTCAGCATGGGGTCTGCTTTCATTTCAAACATGGACAGCCTAATATAATCCAAACTTCGTTTTGGGGTCAGGTTAATTGCATGTATAATAAACAATCAATGACACAATTACACACATGGTTAATTGTGTCCTCCAGTCCCCCCCCAACCCCCCCCCCCCCCCAAACCAGTACCCCATGGCACCATGTAGGCTGACAACACAACACAATGTGTTACCTACAGTATGAAGTTATGCATACAGTGATTTCATATCTATCAGCTTGATAGCTGTCTTGTTAGTCAGCTTTCTCTCTGTTAGCAGAGAGTCAGTTCTCGCTTGATCCCACCTGTCATCAATGATCAACCAGCCTTTTAGCATCATTTAACCACATAAATCTCAACCTCTCATGTTCCCCCGTGCTATTCAGCGTTGTCATTGATACTAAAAGGAAAAACGTCTTTTGTTGTTATTGTTGAGCTCAGCATGAGCTTTGTGAACATTGAATTCGGATACTGTCGGTTAACCTCTCCTTTGTTGCACCGGTGCATTGTTCAAGTTACTGCTTGTGAGCAAGTGCAGCACGAGAGAGAGAGAGGCGAGAATGATTTGTCTTTCTCCATGCATAAACTCATCACTCACGCTCAATTTATACATGCATCCATCACTTATTTGTGACACGTTGAATATGCTCATGCTTCGAGAGGTAATATTTTTCCGTCACAGGGGAAGTACATTTTGCTGTAGGAATGAGGACCCAGTAGAACGGCTGCCTATTATCAGTCACAGACACACATAATAAGTGCCCTTCATAAAAATAATCCTCTGCACTCCACTTAAAACAAATATTTTTAGGCACGAGAAAACAGCATCCTTTGAATTCTATTATTGCTCTGATGTTTTCGCAGCACCTTATCTACAAAGCTTGTCTCTTTAATAGGTTTTACTACATAGACATGCCGGATATGAGACAAAGTTAAATTCTATATGGTTTGACTGACAGATAGCCTCCTTCAAAGATGTTGTTTTTCTCTCCCTCCCACCATATGGCACTAATCAATCATATCCATATCCATATACACATGTATATGTTTTCATTTCAAATGGAAGCTGGCATGCTGTATTTGTGATTTATCCCCCCAACCCCCCCCCCCCCCCACACACACACACACACACACACACACACGCACGTGCACACACACACGCACACACACACACACACACACACACACACACACACACACACACACACACACACACACACACACACACGCACACACACACACACACACGCACACACACACACACACACACACACACACACACACACACACACACACACACACACACACACACACACACACACACACACACACACACACACACACACACACACACACACACACACACACACGCACGCCCACGTTTGATTAAAGTTCCAATCAAAAGAACTGAAGGCAGTTAGCTATATAGGCTTATATGGGGGGAGATGGTTGAAACATGTGGTGAGGGATAGATTAGTGCGTTTGAGGCCATAATTGATAAATGCCCCTCAGAAATATTGGTTGAGGGTGGCACCTTGCATCTCCCCCAGAAATAGCAGCTTGGCAATTAGAGGTAAACAAAAGCTGAAGCTGTGAAAAGTGACTCCCCTGCCTCCTGGCCTGTTCCCCGCTCCACTCCCCTCCCCTCCGACGCTAAGCCAAACAACACAACATGTTGTTTTCACCATTTTTATCAGCCATCAGCATCAATGGAATGGATGGATGGACGTGGTGGAGGGATATTTCACTCTATTTACTTTCGCTTGTATCGAAACAGCTATACGAGGCAATGTGTTTGCACGCGGGTGTGTGTTGTTTAAAAACAAAACGGCGCAAAAAGAAAATTGTTTGTTCTGAAACACACTGTCTTGTGTCCTTAGCCGATGCTGTGACAAGAAAAGCTGTGGAAACAGGAACGAGACTCCATCAGACCCAGTGATCATCGACAGGTAGGCTTCATCTAGTCTCCTATATGTGTGACTGGCATTTATAAGCAATATAGTGAGGGAGTGAGTGTCTGTGTGCGTGCGTGTCTGTCTGTGTGCGTGCGTGCGTGCGCACACATGCGTGTGTGTGTGAGTGAGTGAATGAGTGAGTGAGAGAGTGAATGAGTTCCCATGAGCGAAATGGAAGAGTGAGCAAATGGATAAGCCAATGAATGCACACGTCAATGAGTGAGAGCTCCCTCCTGATGTGTCTGGGTACCCAGGTGGGCTGACTTCCACCCTCAAGCCCACAGTGTGGGAACCGCGGCTGACTCTGTGTGAGTGTCTGAGGGGCGTCTTTCCCAGGTACCTGTGTGCTCTGAGGGGCGGTCGCCACCTGGCTAGGGTTTGCTCAATCACAGGTGTTTCAATCACAGGAGGATCATGCTGGGAATAGTCCTAATTAGCCTAGGAGAACTTCACGTTCATTTGGCTCCCTTCCCTTCTTTGTTTACGGCGGTGATGCTTACATTGTCAATAGTTGTTTTGGGGGTTTTTTTCTTCCTCTATTGACTGTGTTTCCTCCTCTTTTTCTCTCAAGTTAGCCCTGAGCTTAGAGGTTGTTGAAGATTTGTTTCGAGAATGGATAAACGTTTTACACGTTTTTACACCAGCCATTTGTTTCTGAAGCTTCGGGGGTGGAGGGCGGAGGGGGAGGTTTATATAGTACATTGATGTTGCCTTCATCATGTTCTATAAAGGGGTTAGGAAATATCGTTTTTAGCCACTGACATTTGCGCCTCACTCCGTGTTTATGTTACCCTCCTCGGGCCCACTTCTATCTTCCCCGGACTGAACATGTTTGGGTGGGGTCGGGCCGGGCGGGTGGGTTTGCTGAGGTTCATGGTGGTGGGGTGCATTTCGGATGAGGTGGGGGGGGGGGGGGGGTCACGATTTCGGCGTCAATCTCAATGTAACTCTCGCCACGTAGCGGGGAGAGACAGCAATGCTAATGTTTGACTAGCCAGAATCACTGTTTGCTTAGTGGAGAATGCCTGGTATCTGACAGAGGGGACAACTCTCTTATTAGTAATCAAATAGGGCTGAGCAGTTGTTGCCGTCACTCCACTCCAGCGGCTTCTCATGCATCAGGAAGTAGGAGTGCTGGCTGCCCTGGGAGCCTGGATGGATTACCAGAGCTACTGCTGTCTGCACCCAACACACGCACACGCACACACACGTACACACACACCACACACACACACACACACACACACACACACACGCGCGCGCGCACGCACGCATACACACACGCACGTGCACGCGCACGAGCACACACACACACACACACACACACACACACACACACACACACACACACACACACACACACGCACACACGGTACTTGGATATGTGTTGTTTATACTGTGGGTTATGCTTTAAGAGACTGTTTATATTGCGTTGTGGCATTAGTCACAGAGCATGATATACAACTGTAAATGGCTGATGTGCTTGACAGGACAATATATATAGAGAGAGACTGGGCTTCGTGTGCTGTATCTGTTACAGAGTGGATGGCTTCATATATTGGTCAGATGTGTTGCGGAGGAGCGATAGCACGCACATTAACATATAACTTGAGACGTGTACTTTTGTTTGTCTAATTTCCGCTGCTTTCATGTTTGCTTTGTGTCGCTCGGCTCCCTTTTTACTGCTTTGAGTTTCTCACACCATTGTTCTTCAATCTGCGGGACAAAACATGTAACATAAGTACAATAAGCAAAATGAATGCATGGAGAATTAAAGTCAAGCAAGAGGGATGGGAAGAAAAGAAGAACAGGGGGAAAAAAAGAAGGGGACGGATATTGTAAGCTCAACTGGCTCAGGGAGGGCTCCGATTTTCATTGTGACGAGCCTGAATAGGAGTAGAGTATCCCTTTCCTTGCACAATGAGCGGCTCTGTTGAATCACAAAAGCATATGTTCCTCATTAGACCCTCCCATTGTCTCCATGTCGTAACTATGAGCCCGTCAGCTCACCCTAACAGACCCACGCCGGTTCCCAGTGACTGGAGGAGGCTTGCAGAGAGGGGCAGTTGTGAAAGGTTGCTGGGTTGAGCCAGAGTTAAGTCCGATTAATACTTGGTTGCGCGCCGGTGTCGCGCACCAAAAACAGTAGATCTACAAGCTCGCAGCAGGTCGTAGTGCGACGCGTTGGGAACTTGTGTCTCTGGCTGCTATTTTCAGTGTGCGACACGGCACGCAACCAAGTGTAAATCATGCACTACTGCTGACATGACTGCCACACACTGTGGGCTTTTACTAGGTTCAGTCTATTTACCGCAATTACCTGGCTATTCCCGCTGAACTTGCGGCAAGCTTTTAAAGACACCATGTTTTACAGCCATTTATTTGTTACATCTGTCATTTTGTCCTGCGGTTGCTGTTGGCAAAAAAAAGATTATTTCCAGTTGAGTAGAACATCGTTGAGTGAGAGACATAAACCTAGTGAAGAGGTTTGATTGTTGAATCAGGCATGACTCGTCTGTCTACAATTACAGTACGAAAAATAGCTAGCACTGCCACATTTCCTAGAGAAACAGTAGCATGGCCGAACCTTAAGAAACAGATTTGGAGTGAATCATTGATGGCGTTCATTTGCTGTAACATTTTCCCAGATGGTACGAGGGGGAAAGCGCACACAGCTAGCTGGCATCTAGCAAGACATTAACTGGCTTTCCCATGGATCTGGCATATCTAACGGAGTTTGGGAAACTTATCATTCCAAATGTGTCCTATTTTCCTGCGGTCAAGCCAGACATCTGTTTACCCTATTTTCTCTCAGAGTTTTGATACAGATTTTCACTCAGATTTGTTGAAGAGGAAGGATTCTCTTTAAAACTAAATAAAAAGATTTAGTTAGATATACTGTAGGCCTAACAGCTGTCACAAAGTTTCAACACTGTTTGGTGACTAAATATTTCAGCACTTACATTTGATGCCCCTTGCATTATTCATGCTCATTTTTGGATGAAGAAAGAGCCTATTTTTATTACAATTCTGTGTGTTTATATGTGAGTTGTGGGGGGATTTCAGTACCTCCTGGGAAAGCTGGTCCATCTCTGGCTCTGTATAAAGAAACTCTATTGTATTCCAGTTGTGTTAGCAATACATATTTTCCCCACAGTCTCCTCATCAGGAAATGAAAACGTTGGAGACTATGTTGGCTCTGGCAGAAATAGAGGAGACACTGATTTCATTTAGTCACTAATTGTATCTCTATTGCTATGACTACAGCACTTTGCAGTTGGTTATAATCATATCTCCCCTTTATGAAGCCAGCAGTGGAATGGATGTCACATCTATAAGCTAATGGCGCCTTAAAGTAAGTGGGGGCGTGGGTTTATTCAGACGGTAATTTGAGTCCTGAGAGGTATAGTGATGAGGTGCCCAATATCTGATTAGGCGGTTTCCCCATTTACAGTATATGTAGAGCAGTGTATGGCCAAACATAACTCAATTTGGGATGACGCTTCTGGACTGGTATTTGTCTTCACTCTCTCCCATATTGACTTTGTCTTCCCGCGTGTGAAAGATTAGATACATTGTTCAGGCTTACACATGGATTTTGTAATAAGAAAGCACATGCTGTTGAAAGAGGAGGGAAAATGACTCATTCTGCCTGTCAGAGTTCAAAGGTCATACGTTACACAGAGGAGATGCAGCAGATTATGCGAGGGGAGCTGGGGGTAGAGAGAGAGAGAGCACTATCAGCGTGCACGCAACCATACATGAATTTTGAATTTAATGTACGCTCCCACGGCTTGGAATCCCAAGTCAATTTGCGCTCTGATTCAGAAAAAGGACTAGTCTTGGATCTAAACATGTCAGCTCCATTTATTCCACCGGCAACGCCACTCCCTTTCACTTCCTGTCACAAAGGTCAAAGGGCACTGACCTTTGGAGTGCTGCCCAGCCACTGAATAATTCATGACATTGACTTGTTTTTTCCCCTTGTCTCTTGTTTTTTTTTTTTTTGGTCAGCACACATGGTTGTGCTGTGGGAGGCTTTTATTCATTTAGCTCATTTATAAAGGCCTCACCGCACCTGTTCGTGTGTTAATGCAATTAAATTTTGGCGTAATGTAAATTTTGCTTAGCTTTCTGTTATGTCCCTCATTAGTGAGCCTGTATTTTCTAAATGACTTAGCGCTATCGTTCATTTATGGAACACCTACGAGGTCATTTCCCAGAGTGCACTTTTACTTGTTGTCTAGTTGTTTACCGACAACAAAAGACCGTCTCACATGTGGTTTCTTCAGCCTTCTAAGAAACAAATCGGAAAATGTGTGCGGCTCCCATCTGGTTTTTGCAGAACCGCGATTACCTCCAAAATCTGAACAAATGCCAGTATTTATAAGGTCAGCCCTTTATGCGGAAATGTGATGTAAATGAGAATCAGTGAAAGGGGACATTAAACAAAATTAAATTCATTGTCTCCTTTAATGTCATTTACATTTTTGGCTAAGCCCTGGACTGTCAAAGAGGATTTCTAAAACCATTTTAATTACACATCGCCAAATGGAAAAGAGGGCGTGATTTTAGCCCTCACTGTTTTGATAACCTGCAAAGAGAGGTCTGTTTATGAAGTACCTAAATGACATGTTTTCACTGCATCTACCGAGGGGCAATTAAAATTACACACGTAGGACGTGATAATGCGCTACTCCGCTCCTACCAGCCATAAGTAAGGATGATGCAATGGAAGGGTCACAGAAGCGCTCTGTTGTTGTTATTGAGAGTCTCTAACGCTGCAGGTGCTGCTCGCAGATTCTTTTCCATCATATACTGTAGTGTAGCTTTACAAGCATTGGACCATGTTTGATGCTCTTAATGTAGTAGTCAATTAAAACAGTTGCTCTTGTATTGGAAATTCTCTCTCTCTCTCTCTGTGTCTCTATACACACAAACACATACACACACACGCACGCAGGCAGGCGTGCACGTCGTACACACACACTCACCCAAAGTGCGTGGCTCAGAAAGCCATTTCCATCTCAGCATTTTATTTACGGCTGTTTTTGTGTAACTCGTGTGACAGACGCGAGTTTTTGACACCCGTTGAGAAACGGGAGAATAAACCGACCACCCCTGGCCAGGCCGACGTGCTGTTTGAGTGAAGCCTGTCTCCTCGTGAGCCAGGGCAGGGAAGAGCAGGAAGTGTTGAGGGCGAAAGCTGTACTTGGCAGCTCTCCGTTGGCTTGCACTTGCCGAAAAATGAAACCCAGACCCTCTCCGCAGCCCCGGAGCCAGAACCTCCTTCCCATAGCGCTCCAACATCCAGGATTGGGTAATACTGTTCACTAAGCAAAACATTACCTCAAATTATTCTCGCCCTGTTTTCTATTCCCTCCTCCCTCGTGTCGGTTTTATCGCAGTTTGTAAATGTCAAGACACGTACAGAGACGCAGAGTATAAATGATATTTTCCAAATTATGCTCTCATGTTTGGGTTCACATGAGTGGCGGCTGAACGTAACGTGGTGCCTGGCGCTCCCACGGGATGCCCACCTCACTGGGGTAGGATTCCCCAGTGGCATCAGCTAATGGCAAGACTTGACAACAGCAGAGAAGCCGGGGGTGTTGTGTTTTACTAGTGCTGAGCAGGGGTGATGACTTTAACATGTGTGCGGAGAAAGAACGAGATGTTTGTGCGTGTGTGCACGCACGTGACGTGTGTGTGTGGTGTGCACATGTGTGTCGAGTCGACATGCATATGAGTGCTTGTGTGTGCATGTGTGTGTGTGCGTGTGTGTGTGTGTACACGGTGTGCTAAAGAGAGGTGTGCAGTACGAAAAGAGTGGTGCAGGCCAACAGAGCGACGGATTGGGCTCCGGCTTGACGGCAGTGAAAGACGAAACATGGTTCCACATGTGTTGAGAAAGAGCAGTCCATCTGTCCGTGGAGACAACCCCTCCCCCTCACCGCCACCCAGCCCCTCCTCTCCTCTCTCTCCTTCCCTTCCCTCTCTCCTCTCTCTCTCTCTCTCTCTCTCTCTCACCCCGCCAGCCCACCCCCCACCTCCACCAACTCTCTCTGCTCCCCTGGTTCTCTGTGCTGACAGAAACAAGGCCAGAGCTGGGGTGATGGGATGAAGGCTGGGCCAAGAGAAACACTGGCCCTTGCACATGCAAACACACACACACACACACACACACACACACACACACACACACACACACACACACACACACACACACACACACACACACACACACACTGGAGAGAAAAGGTTATCAGAGTTTTGTTTTGCTTCAACTTCCCCGTCTTCTGGCGCATTTGTCGACTTCGCGGAGCACCGCCACTGACAGGGTGCTTGAACGCGGCCGCAGAGTTGACGCAAAGCATTTATTTTCGTATTATGAAGGAAAACAATCCATTGCGATTTATGCAGTTTTTTCCACGGTGCACCGCCCGCCACAGGGCCATGCAAAAACCTTACATTATTGAAATTAAATCTAAACTAAATAAAACATGCCACACTCAACCCTCAAATATTTAACAGCTCTCTTTTATAATTAAACTAGACTGTAGCTGTTTTGAAGATGTTGTTTGGTTTTTCTTAAAGCATTAATGACGCAAGAGCTTTCTATAACTAACCACCCTGAATCTATTAATCGCATTTAGGTCACACACAGACCAGTGTTTTTCTTTTCTTTTTTTCGCCTTTTTTTGACCATTTTTTTCTTGTCTTAAAAAAAAAGGAAATAAAAAAGGTCTCTTTTCTTTCTCTTGGCAATGTTCTCACTCCCATTCAATCCTTATTAGGTTCCCCCTAATTGTCAAACAAACTGTTGGGTCAACCTCAGTCGTATCTGGCCGTAAAACAGCACATTAGGCCTGCTGAGGGATATATGTGGTATTTCATCGGAGACGGAGTAATGCTGGGGTTTTATGGTTAAGTACCAGTTCACGCCCACGCCATTTGTTTCGCATTAGAGTGGAGGTTTTGTAAATCAGATCAATATGCTCGCCGAGATGTGATTCCTCGCTGGGATCTCCCGAGTCGTTCTTTTTCCTCGAGTATTTTTCTTAGGGGACTGGTTGTCGATGCGCTTCTCCACACACACTCCACCCCCCCCCCCACCCCCAACCCCCCCTCCTCTTTCTTCCCTCCCTCTTCCCTGTCCCTCCCCCTGTCTCCACCTCAATCTATTTCCATTTTCTGAATGTAGCAATTTGTAGTGTGACACGGGCAAGATTAGGATGGGAAGCAGTTGGAGGATTTCATCGGACATGGTCCTGCTCCCACTGGCGTGGGGTCACAGGACAAAGATGGTGGTGGTGGTGGTAGTTGAGAGGGGGGGGGGGGATTCAGGGATAGGGTCATCAGTTACCACGGGGAAACGAGCTGGTCTGCTGCCTGCTCCGCTGGCCCCAGGGGTGCCCGGGATGTATCGGAGGAGAGGCCCCTGAGAAAGAGCCCTGAACCAGTGTCATTTATTAAAAGTGACAAGTTATTTCTAACTATAGCTCTGTTTTTATTGTTTTACAATGCTGTCATTTGGAACAGTGCCCCTCTGTCCGGGAATCGTGAACGAGTGATGAATGTACAAAGTGACCCCCTTTCCTTAGCATGCACACATATCACTCGATGCACTCGGGGAACATTTGTGTCCAGTTAATTTTTTGTTATGTGTTCCGTTATGCTGCTTAAACAAATAAAATGTGTGGTTTCAATAAAGATCACGTACACACGATAACCCACAAACGAAAATATTTCGCCACACACCAGCCTTTCTCCAGGACATTTGTTTAGTAAATTAATAACAGCTTACAGTTATGTATCTCGGCCTGACCGCCCCCATAATCAGTACCAGAAGTTCCACAGAACACGACCGCACTGTGGCGTGTCTGTGTGTGAACTGTGAAAGCGGAGCCTCTCACCATCTATTCTCTGAGAGAGAGATGAGTCCATGTTCTGTTCCTATGTGTAGACCAGATCGAGAGTCATCCTGTCCTAATAGCGGAGTGTTTATGCAGCGCTTGACCCCCCCTCTTACGCATCGAGGGTCAGCGAGGTACTCTGGCTTAGCCCCCATTTTTACAGCCTGCCCCAACTGCGTTAATGATATATGACAGAAATTTCCTTGTGCTGGTTCAGTGGCAAGAAAGGTCCTGGCTAGTCTATATCAATCCATCTGACTTATGTTCCCATGTCTTGAATTACCGCTTGATGGAAACCTGCTGCGGGCTCCTCTTGCCAATTGAAATCAGATCTCCTCCGCAGCCTGCTGTGATATTGATCCATATTCAACACCCAGGCTGCCGATCGATCCACTATTGATTTACAATAAAAAACACTCCTCTGCTTGTTCAGCACCACGTTCAATATACTTTCAAAGAAGAAAAAAACAACAACAACAAAAAACAAAACAACAAAACTGTGATTGTTTTTTTTCTCCTTCTTTTTTATAGTGACCATATATATAAATATGTGAGAGGAGATATTTCATTTCATGAGAGCATTGTGAGTTTAAGTGAAGAGACCTTGACCATATGGCCAGCGCGGCCGTCGGGAGAGGCGACGGTGGGAGTGAACAATGACGCCTCGCCACCCATGTGAGACAAACCCGTAAAAATGGTTTCACAGGATGACACCTCTATAAGGACTCATTTATTCAAGTAGGCGTGTCCATTTTTCGAATTAGCTGCACATCTGCAGTGCAGTGCGGGGCGCTGGAGCTGTCATATCCAATCCAGGCCCAAAATTGAGACGGAATGCTAAAAGTGCGGGATCAGCCATGTGCACTTTGGCTTGATTTCTGCGCGTTAACACGATGACATGACTTCCTGTGGTTTTGATATTAATTGGCCACTCTTTTTCTCGTTAACCCGCCCTCACACACACACACACACACCCTCACACACACACACACACACACACACACACACACACACACACACACACACACACACACACACACACACACACACACACACACACAGTCACACACACACACACACACACACACACACACAGTCACACACACACGTGCGCGTGCACACGCACGCGCACACAAACATGCAAACGCTTTCATGGACACTGCCTCCCATGCAGTCGCCATTAGCGCTGAGTGCAGTGCACACTGCAACAGCAACCTGGCATACAGTGCAGTTTCAGTCCAGATCCAGTTTTCTCCGCAGCACATCTCAGTCCTAATCTCTCGGACTTCCTCCCCTCTGCCAAATAACTGTTCCCATCCAGCAGGTCCCGGGCTCGGGCTCAGGCTGCCGAACATCTGAAAGTTATTATCCCCAATCTCTGACATCCAGGAGTTTACAGTTATATAATGATGGGGAAAACCACATGTCCCTGGGGGCAGAGAACATTTTTGAGATGCCTCCCCATCTGTTTGGAGGTGTAGGGGGGGGGGGGGGGGGGGCTGCCTGTTCTGGCCCGAACCCCTAAACAGGACGGAGTGGCAGGCAGGCAAGGCATGTTTCTTATTTGTTTAAATCTTTGTATTTTCTACCATTGGAGCGAAGCCCTGGCCTGAGAGTCATTATATGGTGTGATAAAGCAAATCCAATTGGATCGGGTTGCCTTCTCCGCGCAGCGCTGGTGGCACCAGCTCTCGCCGCTCATCCCCGCCGACTGTGTTTAAGTGCTGGTTGTTTGTTTGTCCAGGAGAGGCCCAGGCCGGGGGGTCTAATGCGGGCCCGGGGGCCAGCCAGGTCGGAGGCAGCGGTAAACCCGAGCCGCTACAGCGTAGCTGCGCTCCTCTCACCGCTCGGCTCGGCCTTGTTTGGACTGCAGCTCCGGTTTGCTTTCTTAGAGGGAAGCTGAGCCCCCGTAATCACCGGGCCCTTCCCTCGGGTGGGGGAGCGCGGCAGAGACCGGAGGGAGTGATGACATAGGCCCATAGAGGCCTGGCCCTGTCCACCCCTGCTGCTCTTAGCGTATTTATTTTCTCTTCTCATTGTATGGTTTAAGTCACACCGTATTATGTTCGGACCCTATGCACGTGCACGGACACACTCAGATGTGATGAGGTGCATGGCGAAAAAAATCTGTAGGCTTTGTTTTTACTAATAACGCTGGGGATTAGTGACTTGCTGACCTCAGTGTAATCTTTATTAGTCTGTTAGCCATATCCTCTGGTTATGAGGCGGCCATAATTGATCTGATAGCAGAGGCAGAGGCATTGAGGGATAAAAAACAGTGTTAAGGCAGTGCTCGATATATGACGGCTAAAACATTTTAAAGCAAACCGGGTGTCACATTGTGACAGTTTAATAATGTGTGATAGACCTGGATATTTTATGTCCATGTCTGGCTTGGGGCTTTTTCGGAGACATTATTTGATGGGTAGATAGTGCAGAGAAACAGGACAGCAAATGCAGACATGCAGCAAATGGTCCGGCTATAGCCGGGAATCAAACCAAAGACTTGCTGTCAGATATTAGAGCCCATGTGGTATGCACCTATCAGGTTGCCCCTATAAACACTTCACTACTATCTCAAAGATTTCTGTTATTTAAGACCACCGACCGCATGGCTCTGTAGTTTACCCCCTAAAAAATGTTTTATTCAACATCAGCACTCCGTTCTGTTTTGTTACTTTATTGAAATGGGTTGTCGATTCGAATAGAGTCAACCTGGTTGGCCAATCTCATTGTGGCCAGTGGAGAGTGAAAGCCATCTCAGCAAGCAGCATAGCCTCACCAGAACACACACAGAGATTGGACGAGGGGGGCAGAGAGAGAGAGAGAGAGAGAGAGCCTCCTCCAGATGGAGATACCAGATAAGGGGGGAAATGTCTGTGCCTTTTTTCAGGGTTTCCATAATGGGAATCTACCCCTTCACTTGCTTATTAAGTTGTGCACACAAGGAGGAAAGGAGCAGGGATGGAGAGAGATGGAGAGTGGAGGAGGAGATAAGGGGCCTACGCGGATGGCGAGGTGGACAACCGCATGCACTGTCACCCCTCTGTTGTAAGTGTCAAGCAGACCCTGTCAGAGAAATCACAGGTCATGTGGATGGATGATTGTCAAAGAAGCACATTGATATATATATATATATAAGACCCTCTCGCGCCCTCATCGCTGCAGAGGCACCGCGATAAGATTTGTTTTTATTTTCCGTCGGAGAGAGAGGGAGAAAGTACGATGTTCTGGGGTCACAGGGGTCAGCCTGGGGGGGTCACAGGGGTCACGGCCCTTTCGTACCTGAGTGACCTCTCGCATGGCTAAGCCATTTCTCAGGCTCTCTCTCCGAAACAGGGGTGGGGGGTGTCGGCGTCGGCGAGGGGGGGGGGTGGACATGGAGAGAGAGAGGGGGTGGGTGGGCGCCGGGCGGGTGACGGTGGGGGTTCGAGGCAAGGAGAGCGATCTATCAGCAGCGGTGTCAGCGGACATGCAGACAGCGCGGCAGCCGCAGCAGCTAAACAGAGTGAGACGGATAGGCAGGAGTCTCTCATACGTAACACCGGGAGCAGGGAGGAGACAGCGCTGTGAGTGTTATGGATGCTTGACATTGACCTCTCATGCACAGACGGCGTATTTATCAGTGTTTCCCAGCACAATGCCATATTTGTTTGTAAATTATTTCGTTCAACGGGTGGATTGCACCGCCGCGCCATGTATAACACTTGCCACTCTTGCATTTCCAACCAGATGAAAAATCTGACACTTTTGCTTCCAATTTATCTTTTCTTTTTTTAGGAGGAGGAGGAGGGTATGGGGGGGAGGGCAGCATTTATTTGCTGTTTCCTCTTCACGCTTAGAATTGAAGGTGATCATATTCTGAACACTGACAGTTGTAACAAGCCGCACGTTAGCCACTTTAGAAAGAGAAGCCAGTAAAAAGGAAATGCTCTGACGCTTGCATTTTTCTTGAAGAGAAATATTTGTGTACAGATAGACCTGTCATTTTTTGCCAAACGACATTCATGATTCTTTTATTGTTGCACAGCCATCGCCCCCTCTCTTCCTCTATGGGGAGGAGGAGGGAGGAAAAAAGGCTAGTCTACAAAGTGGCTTTTTGTCGTTTGAGGGAAGTAAACTTCATCAGGTCGACGGCGAGGTGTGCTTCACGTGTCACTCAGTCGAGCTCCCCCCTAATGAAATGCTGCATACAGATTTCTGCCTCCGGGCTCAGGGGGATAAGACCGTGGTAACAGAATGAAACAAACCCCTTCCCATTTCCCTCTCTCTCTCTCTCTCTCTCACACACACACACACACACACGATCTCTCACACGATCTCATTCTCTCTCTTGCACACGCACACATGCACACACACACACACACACACACACACACACACACACACACACACACACACACACACACACGCACTCATACACAGTCTCACACACACACACACACACACACACACACACACACACACACACACACACACATGCACGCACGCACACGTGCACACACTTCCACGCCCGGTGGGTGAGAGCATCCATGTGCGGAGATCCAAATCTGCAATTTATTCAAATATTGATATTTCTACTTGTCAGGAGAAAGGTGCCTTGAAATTTCCTCTGAGTACTGCTGTCAGAAAAATAGCAGGAAATATGTCAGATAATTCATAAATGGAGTTCAGCGCCGCGAAGTCAGTTGGGAACAGCATAAAAAATATATATGCTTGTCAATGAAGAATAGGAGGCAATATCACAGACTGAGGCTGCTGCTCATTCTTCCATCATGTCAAGCAAACAGCCTTCGAGGGCCCATAAGTGTCCCGTCCACCAGCTGCGTGTGTATTTGTGTATATGCATGTATATTTGTAATGTGACTGTGTGTATGCGCGTATGCGCAGTAAAATCCAGAGTGTTCATTCGACACTCCGGCAGTGCAGCACATGTAACCAAATGGACCCGTACGGGTTCATTTGGTTACATGTGTGCTATACCACTCCCGGGAGGTACAAATGGATAAATTAACATTTTACTGTGCACGCATGTATATTTGTATATACGGCGTGTGTGTATGTACATCCGTATGTATATTTATGCATGTGAATTTGTGTGTGTGCTTTGGCTGTGTTGTGACTCCTACTTAGACGTGTTTGTTATCTTTCTCCATCGAGACACCCCATTTCCCATCCCGAAGCAGCCAATGGGAGCGTGTCCTGTTTTTTTTTTTTTTCTTTTTTCTGCAGAGGTCCGTAACCGGACGCTGGCCTCCATGTGGTTTGAATTAGGGCCCCTGAAGCTGTGAAGGACGCCTCGAATGACGTGAGGCACTTTGCACACCAAATTCCTTTCTGCTGAACGGCGGAGAAAAGTAGAACTCGCCGGGAATCCTCCGAGATCTTTTTGGCTCGACCCCGCCGGGCGATTAAAACAGGGCGGAAACCAATAACTCAATGAATCATGGTGAAACGTCCCATGAAATCTCTTACTGCTCTGTCACACCCTTATGCAAGTCCAAATCAACTCCTACTCTCTCCTGATTAGCCCCCTTTTCCCAATTTGGAGAAAAAAAGAAGCAGAACAAAAAAAAAGAAAGAATCAAGAAGCCAAACTCTTGTTCCGTTCTCCAGTTTGTTGAATAGAACTTTCGACACTTTGAAACGGATAAGGCTCACTCCCCCCCACACCCCCCGCAGCGAGCTACCTCTGTCCTGACAGACAAAGTGTGCTCTCCGATGATGCATCGGTTGACCGCGTCGTGCCAAGGCGAGACAGAAAAGGACTCCCCCTATCTCCTGTGGTCATGTGATGCCATAGTTCATAGCTGTTGACGAGATGCGGTTTGGCACAGCCCGGGACCCATCTGGGAGACGCAGATACCCAGACAGGGGAGGTATTTTACAGCAATGCATCTGCGTGCTTGAAGAGCTATTTAGCATATGCTGCTATATGGGAGAATGTGCTTTGGCATTGCCAGCTGCAGATTAGGGTCCACCATCCGCCCCCCCCCCGCCCCGAAAAAGAAATCCTGCCGAACAGCTGATGCAAAGTTGAAAACGGCTAACAACGACCGTTATTACGGCATTTCATCTGCCACCTTTGTTAATTAAACGCCCATATGTGCTATAGTTGTAAAAAAACAAAACAAAAACGGAAAATATGTCATCATTGCTTTAGAATAACATACAGTATAGGCTAACGTGTGTGCTATCTCCCAATTTACAGTCTCTCTCCTCCATGTCGGTGCTAGTATAACAATGCCATGCGCTGCGGCGGTGCTGTGCTGTGCTGTGCTGCCATAGCGGCCAGTTTGTTTTCTGTTAGCTCTAGCAGAAAGTCACGGCCCATGCTGCTGCTCTAACTCAAGTGGCTGATGTGTTCAGGCCATCCAGGGCATGGCAGGCGGTTGACAGTCCATGCAGCCTGTCTGCGTGCAGGACATCTCCACACAGTGTGTCCACAGCGGGGCCAGTCCTGTCATCTGGGCCCCACTATGGACCAGTGCACTGCTGACAGTGAGATGGTAAACGTTTACCACCTCAATCCCCCATTAACTCTGTGAAGGCGCTTCGATCCTCTGTGAAAATAATGATATTGATCGGGAGCTCGGAGCTCTACAAACGAAACGGTTGCAAGTAAAAAGAGGGGATGGGCCTCTGCATTAGAATATGGGATTTTCAAGGATAAAAGAGCGTTTGGATCTTGTTATATTTTCCCCTCTCCACTATCGCCTCTCTCTCTCTCTCTCCCCTGTCTCTCTCTCTCCCCGTGTGCATTTTTATGTGTGTGCATGTACTGTGGGAGCCCACGTGTCTCTGAAGATTACCCTCCACTATCCCCACAATCAAACAACAAATGACAACATCATTGCTCAGGCCTTTTCAAAAATACGACACAAAATGCGGGTGGTGGCTACATTAACTTGCAACAACCCCCCTAATAGACCCTTGTGGGCTTTGTATCTCTCCCCCTTTACCTCTCCTCTCCTCTCCTCTCCTCTCCTCGCTTCTCCCTCTAGCTGGCTGTCACATACCCCCCCAACCACCCACCCACACACACACACACACACACACACACACACACACACACACACGCACGCACGCGCACGCAAACACACGTACACAGAGAGCGAGCCTCCAAGCCTCAGCGGAGATCAGGAGCTCCCTGTCGGAGGTGCTTTGTCACGTAGCCCAGGGAGCGTGGAACTCACCCAGAGCTGTTGAACAAACACAAGCACAGGGGCTGTCAATAGCAGCTCCGCAAACTAATTGCCTGTCAAATGAACCGCCCTCGTTAAGCTGCCCACACACGCATACACGCACGCACGCACGCACACATGCACGATCGTGCATATAGATGTGTGCACGTGCACACACACACACACACACACACACACACACACACACCTCTCGGGCACTTTGATTCGACGCGCAGTGATACCTTGTTAGGGGGGAAGACACACGAGTGGCACTGCTCTGTTTGCCACCTTGTTCCTGCAGTCGTTACCAGTGTGTGGAGTGCAGTGACCGTGAGATTGGCTTTTTGTTATTATTAAGGGAAACACAGCGCCGTACAGCATGGGCCCCTGTAATTTACACACACACACACACACACACACACACACACACACGAACGCACACACACACGCGCATGCAAACACGCGCAACGCACGCACATAAGGCTAACCCTAGCCTACAGTACAGTATATCAGCGGGCGTTATTTTTCACTTTTTTAAAGCCACTCATTAGACGGTATAGCAGCGCTCTCCAATAACACGCACAAGTGTTATTGTGTTTTTGTTTGCTTTGCCTTTCTTTTTCCCTTTTTTCCCTCCTCTTCCTCCCCGTATAGTCATTAGGCGCTAGTGAGCGGTGTAGTGCCCAGCGCCTTGTCTGGGGTGCCTGTAACAGCGCTGTCGGATTGACACAGCTGGGGAGAGCAGCTTGAGGCTGCACGCTCAGGAATACACAGGGGTGTTCAAAGCCCCTCTCTGAATCCTGATCAGAGCGCTGCCCCGGCCAACTGATGGCCTATTAAATATACATGCGCAGGGGTCAGAGCTGGAGGTCCCGGCTTCCTCCCAGCCATGTGCACTTAAGCGGAAGGGCTGGGCAACAATAAAAAACTCCTCTCGCTCCAGCGAGCTCTCCCCTGACACCCTCACCTCCAGTGTGTACGTCAAGTACAGCGCTCACCTAGCGCTATATTACAACCATCTTTGTGAAAAGGCCAAATGATGCATTTTTTACACGGGTTATTATATATTTATATTCAATAACACCAAGGACCACTCTTGTGTCTGTCCGTCTCGCTCTCCATTGCTTTCCCCGCCGCTCCCCTCCTTTCCTTGCCTTCATTGATAAATAGCCTTGGATGATACAAGTGCGGAGACTTTGAGGTGAACCCCCCCCCCCCCCCTCCCCAGCCCCCTCCTTTTCCCTCTCTATAGTTCACCGGGAGGTAGGGCTTGGCAATATATCAATAATATATCAATATCGTGATATGAGACTAGATATCGTCTGGGATTTTTTTGGGGATATTGTACTTATCATGATATGGCATGACTTCTGGTTACTTACAACTACTTTAAGTCCTACTGTATTTTATATACTTTCAAAAATGAAATCTACAAGCCTCATGACGCATTGTAATGCTTGTAGATTGCCCATGTTTTGAAAATATTTCGAGAACAAAAGACATTTTTGATCACTCCCAGAACATTATTATTCTCACGAAATTGATATCTGGCGAGACTATTGCTGATGTTACATTTTGTCCCTAATGGCCAGCCCTTATACCAAGGAGGTAGACACAAGGTGGCCGAGGGGAAGAAGAGGCCCATAATGGCTGGTCGTGATTAACATATTCACAGTGACACACTGTGTCAGTGTTCGTTCGTTAAGCCTGGTCTGTCTGACTAATGGAGTGAAGCGGCAGTTTATCAATTAACCCAGTGCTGAGCCATTTGTCCCGGGGATAACACTCTCACCGGGTGTCACGGTGATCCGGTTTGGTGCCCTTTAACCTCCGCGAGTGTCCAACGAGACAGGGACTCTGTGACAATGACAACAGTGAGGCGCGCGTATACAGAAGGCGAGCGTCGCTGTCGGGCGGAGACCTTGTATGTCCATATTTAAACTTTTGTTTTGAGTGTAAATGAATGCCCTATACTTCGTTGCATGGCAGTGTCACGCTAAAAAGTATAGTGAAGGTAGCCGATCTACACAAGCTCACAATGTCGTGCTGCTATTTTCACTATTTCTGAAAGGTTTTGAAATATTTCTATAACATCTTCAGCTTATGACATGCCCAAGACAGGGAAGCCAGGTTCAGTGGGTTAGTGGCTTTTTCTAAATATTTAACCGACCAGGCGTATTACCGAGAGCTTGTGAGTAAATGAAAACTACATTGGAAGGTTTGGACATACGAGGTTTACGTCCGACGGCGTCGACAGCGGCGTCCACCGAAACAGGATTTGCGCCTCATGTTCGCTGGTGAAAAGCAGAGGAAAGGTTGTGGGTGGGTGGATTGATTGGGTAATAGGATCATGGAAAGGAGGGGGGGGGAGAAAAAAAGAAGAAGATCCCTGCACAATGACGTTGGGTGAGGATGGGGGGCAGGGTGGGTTTCAGCATTCGAAAGAGTCAGCATAGATCATAGCAAACAACTTAGTGCTGTCTCTATTAAAACAGAGCCTCCCCCACCATTATATCCTTCCCCCCATACCGCTCGTACCTCCATTTCACATTGTTTGTGTTCATTAAGACATGGACGACCTGCCTCATCCAACGCATCAGACCCCGCTCTCAAGAGTAATTGCGATGGGTCTCGCGCAGGATAATGTGGTTTAAACTCAGCATAGCCTGTCTATTAGGACGGAGATGGGCGACCACAAATAATAAAGAACTATTTATTCCACTCTTTGTGACGCTAACTAGGTAACATATCAAGCCGGCGCCGCTAAGGGTCTCTCCCCCCTGTCAGATGTGGCACCCTTCATCCATTCCCCCTGGCCCTCGCCTTCGACACGGCGCCTCTTCATTTTCATACATTGGGCTTCGGTCATAAAATGCACAACACGCCTCATATATATTTGATAGTTAATATTTATCCACACCAGGGAAGTGCACTTTACATGTGGTAACATACGATTACCTGCAATTCGCATGGCAAAGAAACAAAATCGATATGGATATATAATTCATGATGGAGGGGCTATCAGTTTTTATGGCCCTCTATCCAGGCTCATTAAAGTTTTATCGTAATTGACTGGAACTGAGAGTTTTTAAGGCATGTTTCTGCCCCTCACTTTCTACCTTTAATAATTAAGTAAAGTTTAATTGGTTGTGTTTTGAGGCACCTAGTGGATGACAGGACTCCCAAATCCAGAGCCATGAATTATACAGCGTGATATGTTATGCATTGACCTGTCAGTTTGTTCATTTGTTAAGGCAGAAAAGTATGGTCTCGATACCCCACCCCTTCCACACACCCCCCCCCCCCCAATCACATCCCACCAGAACACAAATCAAATAACTCTCTCAACCCTTCAAAAAATTCCTTTTACTGCCACTCATCGCTCTGTTAATGCAGTGACATGACGCTGTCACTCAAAACGCTGCCATCGCCCCCCTCCCTCCCCTCCCCTCCCCCGCCCAGCACCACCACCACCACCAGCCACCCTCCTCCACCCCCGCCCGGAATCGACTCCGCTGATTGGTGGTCAACTTGTTCTGTTGAAGGGAGATTGACAGACGGAAAATTGCACTCTCAGATTTCACCCTTCATTCGTTGCAGTTGTTCTTCCACTCGTCAAGATCCCCCTCGCCCCCCCCCCCCCCCCCCCCCACACACACACACACACACACCACCACCCAGCGCCAATGACTGAGACAGACAGAGGCTTTATCCATTAGCTGCCGGCTTGGTGGGTGGGTGGGCAGATCGAGGAGGGATGGAGGAGTGGAAGACGGGAGGAAGGTTGGGGTTGTGGGGGGGGGGGGGGACGGACGGTAGAAGACAATCCTACATTTGAGCACTCTGAGGGAAAATCAATCATGTCATCATAAGTGAGAAGTATGGATGAATTTCATCAGCTGGTTCCCGTCCTGTTCACGTCGCTGGCTCTCTGACTGGGCCCTGTCCCTCTGATTGGCTTCCTCAATGACCCTTGAATCTGAAACACGGAGGGGAGAGGGGGGGCGGGGTGGTGGTGGTGGTGGTTTTGGAATCGCTTTAATAGGAGAGAGAGAGAGACAGAGAGAGAGGCAGCAGGAGAAATAGGACATGTAGTTTTCGCTGTGGTAGTTTCCCCCACTCTGCCCGCCGCTGAGCTCCAGGAAACCTCAAGTGGTTTCTCTTGACAAAGTGGTAACAGATTTACCATGCGATTGTGCGCCAAACCAGCATTAGGCAATTTCGTAAGAAAAGGGTTTCTCAACAATTTTTCCGTCCAACAGCAGATATGATGAAGTGTTACAAAGGGCAAGTGGATGTGATACACTCCTGCCGCTCAAAATCCTATTTCTGTAATTCGTTTCTTTCTTTTTTTTTGGGGATCCGATCATCTCTCAAGGTTGCAGATGAGTACTAAAAGCATTGCGGATGCAGGGTGTGAAACAATCAAAAATGGATGAAAGTGATGACATGGAAAGCAAAGGGGAGAAATTGACAGCTCGTTTACAGCCTTGTTGTTGATGCAAGTGACAGAGAGAGAGAGAGAGAGAGAGAGAGAGAGAGGGAAGGGACAGGAGAGAGAGAGCCACAGAGAGAGACAGAGAGAGAGAGAAGCAGAGATAGAAAAGGAGTGTTAAAGTGGTGATAAATTTAATGGAAAAATCAAATACGAAACAAATTCATTCCTCTCAACTTGATGCTTGAGTCGCTCCTTTCTCGGCCCTCGCTAAGCCTTAGAATAAACTGTCACTCCTTATCGATCGCATCTGAATTGTTACCTAGATTTCTGAAAAGTAGTCCTGACACACACACACACGCACACACACACACACACACACACACACACACACACACACACACACACACACACACTGCAAACAGTAATCTTGGGAGATGAGAACATGCAGACCGAAGGGCTAACCCCCTGACTTATAAGAAAACAAAGCGTTTGTGTCTGTCCTCACCCCGAGCTAAATCGCCCCATACACAGACCACGGACGTACATTATGCACATTGGGCAATGAATCCGGCTGCACCGAGGGAGAGGGCCGTGTACACCAGTGTATATCAGCATCCTGCTGATAATGTGGCAATCTGTGAACGAGGAGAAGGATGGCGGTGGTTTCAGCGTGGCGAGGGAGGGGGGGGGTTGCCATTTTGTCACAGGGGATTGTTTATACCCAACAACGGAGCGTGAAATGGTTGTACACGATTTGTTTGCCATTTGCGATGGAGATGACATGATGAAAAAATCAATTCACTTCACATTTGATTTCCAACGAGCGGTTAAGCGGACGCCGACAACGCCTCCCCCACCCCACCCCATCACCACCCCCCCCCCTCTCGACATGGTTGATCATACTCAGATGGCGTATTAATTATGGTGTATGGATGGAGAGCTGTTCTCTGAGCTGGGACCTACAGTATAGTACAGTACAGTACAGTACAGTACAGTAGGGCTGCTGTGTGCCAGCCAGGGATAGGGTTATAGGGGGGGGGGGGGTGCTAGCCCGAGGAAGCCGGGCTCCGCTTGTATCCACTCATCCTTCAGCTGACAGGCCTGCTCCAGGAGAAAAGGATTTCTCCGGATTGAGTGCCATTTTCTCTTCTTTAACAAGGAAATTAGTGTGTAAAGGAGATCTGTCAGGATAAAGTGCTGCTTGACTGCTACCGCCCTCCCCTCCTCTCTGTCTTTCTTTCCCCGCCCACTCCCCCCTCCCTTTCCCCACCATCCTGTAACTCTCTCTCTCTCTCTCTCTCTCTCTCACTGACTCTTCCTCTTGTCCCCCGTCTCGCTTTCTCTCTCCCTTCCTCCCTCTCTCTCCTCTCCCTCTCCCCTCTCTCTCCCCCAGTCAATGACTCCCTCAGGGGATCTTCCTTGAGCATTAGCAGAACACATCCAATGTCCCAGCTACATGATTTTGTGATATGATTTGTACCGGGGATTTACAATAATCCGCAAATAAAGTTGAAAGTGAACGTCTCTCAATAAGAGATGCAGACAGGCAAAACCAAACCTTTTAAGGTCTTCTTTCATCTCTAATGGCATGAAAAATGGATTTGCGTTGCACTGGATCACAACAATTTAGCCATGGCCGCGGCATGTTGTTTTGTCTTTTATGATCATGATTAATTCCTGCACAGGAACCTCAGTGATATACATAATGCATCATATGCTTATTTAAATGTTCCGCTCCTCCGCAGTCGCTGAGTGCTTGGTAGCTCATTACACATTACCCATGTGTGCCTGCCTGGGACTTCCCACACGACTCACTTGTAGTCAAAGATACAGTATTTGCTGCTTTAGCATGGGATGTCGTGAATTGACAATGCGGTTAACCTCACCTGTCATCCCCAGCCCACCTCATGTTAATCCCTTTATTTTGCCTCAACATCAATAAGCGCTAACTTTTCACCTCAAGTATAGACGGACAGGGAGGAGCCCCACTGGCAAATTCTAATCAGTCTGCTTTCAAAGGCGTGGGATGTTATAGGGAAACAGAGTCAAAAACATTCCAGGTTAATTTGAAATGTACTCTGCTGCATCTGTGATGGTGGAAACAGCCTCACAGGTAAGTAAGGGGAGACAATTAGGGAATATTCCGTAAGTGAAGGCGCTGCATACTAAAAAACGCAAATCACTATTTCCCCATCTGGCCCCCACTGTGCCGAGAGCTGCAGCTGAGGTCCGATTTCACCCGTCAATCACCGCCGCCTCGCTGTGGGGTGGTGTGTGTCCTGGTGAGAGAGCCTACCCCCAAGTCATTAGCACACACAGTCAAACTGTACCGAGAACGGCCTCCGCGCCGCACCGCTCTGCTCTGTGCCACGGTTTAAATATCCCCAGCCCTGTGACAGGATCAGTTTAGCGATCTGTAGGATTGATCTCCTCTTTAAAGTTTTGCCTGAGGCGACTCTAATTGGGAACGAGGCTGCCTCCCACTCCCCCCTCTCTCCCTTAACTGTCAGTCTTGGCTTTGTTTACTGAGGACATGCCCAAACCTATTTACTCAATAATGAGGAGACGTGGTGGGGATGCTACTGATCACGTCGAGGCCTCCCAGCGGGACTGCATGCACGCTGGGAGGGGAGGGAACATCATTTTAGACTTTTCCAAGCTGGTGAAACGTGAGTCTCAGTCAGTGCTGCAGTGATGGAGAGGAGAGGAGTGGATCACCTCTTTCTGTTTTCTCCGTGTATACCTCAGGGGAGCTATTTTGCATGACATCAGGTAGTTCTATAAACAGGTATCAAAAACAGAGGAGCAAGGCAGACAAGCATGGGTTTTGTTTTAACATTATACCTCCTGAACATACATTCAGGTGAGCCATTTTCAGCCTTGATCCCAGAGAGACCCATGAAGCTATAATCCCGAGACCTCCAACAACGTATAACATCCGCCTAGTGAAGTGGACCATTCATGACTGGAGTGTTTGAACCCTGTTGGGCCACTTCCTTCTGACCCTTTAGAGTGAGGGTGGCGTCTCTCACTCTCGCCCTGGTCGTTTTCTTTTTCTCCCCCCGGTGCTGAATGACAAAGCCTTTTTTTGGATGTGGATGTGGATGGGCTGCGCGGAGCAGCCATAGAGCCCACTGATGCCCACTGGGATTATGAATGATGAAGTGGAGGGGCCCGTCGCTATCAGAGGGACACAACACTGCTCTTAATAGAAAAGCATTTAGGAAGGCAGGCAGCACGAGAGGGGGGGGGGGGGGGGGGGGGGGGGGGGGGGCGGCAGTGCGGGGGGCTTTCTGACACTCGGCAGATAAGAGGCAGCTCTTCAGAGGTGGTAGTGGGTACAATGAAACACACTGATGGGGACACAATGACACACATGTTGCGTCTGACAGGCGGTGATTTAGATGTGGGGGGGGGGGGGGTAGTGACACACAACCTGTGCTGCGGAACATGTAGAGTTTTGCGGCGAGCCACTATTTCGCGTAATTGCATGATGTCGTACGCAAGAAGACCGCGTGCTGTTTTTCCTTTAGTTCGCGGTAGCGGCCTGCGTGTGTGTGCGCGGCAGTTTGATTCGGCGGCGGGCGGGCGGGGGGTTGGGGGGTGGCTAGAAGCATAGCGTTGTCGTTACTCATTTCCAGCGCCGGCAGATGGAACGAGAGGCGAGGGAAAAATGGGGAAAACGAGGAGCCAGTAGCAGTGCAGCGGCGGTGGAGGAGTGAAACAGAGATATGCAGAAAAGGAGAGCTGTCAGTTTGAGGAATGAGCATGATAAGAGGAAGGGACTGGGCAGATGGGCAGGAGGAACCAGCAGCACACTTCTCAATTAGACATGTAAATACAGAAAGCACACAGCAGAGACACACGGAGGAGCTAAAGTTAAATAAACGTAGTCGCTGCTCTGCGATTTACATGGCCTAAAATGCCACCACCACCACGACCTTTGACATTTCTTGCAGTGGTTTTCAGTCTTTATTTGTGCCCTTAAGGAACACCACATTTTTCTGAAAAACCCATGTTTCTATGTCAGTGGTGCTCAACCTTTTTCATATCAAAGATCCCCAGAATTATCTCTATTGGGCCACGGACCCCCAAAGTTCCAGGTACCCCCCAGAAGCCAATATTTTAGTTAAAAATGTTCGCTCTGAAATATATATTTTGTCTGCCACATAGCAGACCTACAAGCTCGTAGCATAACACTGACAAGATTTTACGAACAAACAAGGAACTAAACACACATGGGCATACTTATAGACAAGGACTAACTAGACACAGGTGAACAACTGACAAATCAACTCAGGGATTGGCTGGGGGACTAAGAGGACACAGGTGGAAAACAAAGACTAATCACAAGGTAGACAAGGCAGGTACAGAACTACAGGGGCATACAGGAAGGCACAAAACAAGACTACAAAATAAAGGTACACAGGCAAAAGGTGAAACTCTTAACTGCAACTAATAATAATAATCTATTAAAATCGATTATATATATTTTTATGTTCACCTATATTCTGCAAACCAATTTAACCAAAAACATTAACAACTTTGAGAAACACTAGAATTGAAGTAATTGAACTCTGCTTTTGGCATTCTAGTGTTTTGCTGGATGTTTATGTGAAGCAGGTGTGACTGATCACCTGCCTCCTGTGGCTAGCTTGATTCAGTGCGGAGAGAGAGAGAGAGAGCCTATGCGAAGTTGGAAGCCCACCAGGAAATCTTAATATGGAGTTAATTGAACTGTTCATCCATTGACTTTATCCTTTGTTGTAGTTCCTTCATTTTAATTTTCCTTTTCTTTTTTTCCCTCACCCCAGTAATTGTTTCGTCCAGCGTTTTCGCACACACACCCAGGAGTCCTCCCTGCTGTGAGACGGAAGGCGTAGCTTAAATACCTCTGTATGTCCCTGACATAAATAACAATGAGCCCTGGCATAACCATGGCGCTTTAATAGAGCAAGATTCATAGCTTGACATTCAGCCCAGATGCTATCACGGAGCCCCCCAAGTATTTAAAACCACGGAGAAGACAGACATCTGTCACTTGTTGCCTTTGAAGTGTATAAGAGCGGGCCGCGGAAAAACATGCCGGACAAAAGACCATTCTGACCACGCGGGCCCTCAGTGTTTACACACGGAAAGAGAGAGTGACAGGAGAAACCTAAGATGAATGGATGACTGCTGTTGATCTCGCCTCCTCATTCCGTGTGCTAAGTTATTCCGTGGCTGCTCCCCCCGGTGGTGGTGGTGGTGGTGGTGGGGGGGGGGGGGGGGGGGACAGGAAGTTGAGAGAGGCAGGCAGAGGCAGACAGAATGCCTCCAGGACGGTATAGAGAAGCATGCAGCGTTGCAGGCTGCGCGGGCAAAGAAACTCCTTAACAACTTACTGTACGTCTCTCTAACCCGGGGTAGCAAACACTACAAATGTGAACATAATCCACATTTTAATGACTAGATGATGCTATATTAAGGCAATATTTGCAATGTTGTTTAGCTGTAATCGGCAACACTGACAAAAAAAGGAAAGAAAGAAAAAAAGAAAAAACATTCACTTTGGCAACTGCCGTGTACTAATTTCTTATGAAATCCAACATTAACCCAATAGTGGTTAGCAATAGAATAGGCTACATTAAACATTCATGCTCTGTTTTGTACTTAATTGTACGATGGTGTCAGACAGCGAGAAAAAAAAGAAGAAAGAAACGTGTTGCATCGTATAATACCGCTATTTTTGCTCTATTTTCGTAAACGATTTAGAAAGACTTCTGAATGAAATTTCACGCACACACGACGACATTCCCGAAATAGCGAGGTCCCGGTTTTTGAAAGTGTGAATTTTTCTATATCATTGTTAGAACAATGGCGACGTTCATTTATCTCCTGTCAGGTCTCCTCAGACCTGTATCTATTTCAGGTTTGTGTGAGTCAAGTGAGTGCAGCTATATCTGGCTGGCAATTAAGCTGGTCCTGCCTCCCCTTGATGCTTGATTAGTCCGATTGATGGAGGAGGCCATATGTGGCGGTGTCAAAACTTGGCAGCCAGGCTCCATCCTCTCAAATGAGAGGCAGGCAATAAAGAGGCAGGCTGCCCAGAGTGGGTGCACGTATGTGGGAGCCTGCAGCACTGCGATTCATGCTCTCCCCCCCACCCCCCCCTCCCTATATGGAGCCGTTTTCTCTGGGGTGTGTGTGTGCGTGTGTGTGTGTGTGTGGGGGGGTTCTGTTCTGGAGTGAGGAGTATAGCTGACCACTCCAGCCAAGTTCCCATTGGGGCAGAGGTGGCCACCGGCTAGGAGTTTCACTGGACCAAGCCCTCTGGGGCACAGGCTCCAGGCAAAGGGTGGGAGATGGGGGGTGGGGAGGCTGGGAGAGAGAGAGAGAGAGAGAGCTGAGAGCTATGGCCCCCTTCCCAATCTCGCTCGGAGACAACAAAAAGGGAATGCTTGAGAAGGGGAACCAGCGGGAAGAGAGCATAAAGACAAAGGCGCGGGCAAGGTCAGTCTAGCTAATGGGCCTGAGCCTGTGCCTGCCTGAGGCTAGGCACACTTCTGTTCTCGCTCACACACTGGGCCTTCAAAGACCCTCCAGTCCAGCCCCTCTCCTCCTCGCCTCTCTTCTTCCACCATTCTTCTGCCTTTTCCCCTCTTCTATGGGTGACACCAAGCTCCCATACACCCCCACCCCCCACCCACCCACACACACACACACACACACACACACACACACACACACAAACGCCCTCCCTTTCAAAGGTTCTGCACCTTTAAAAACACAGCTTCCCCCTTAAAGACTTAACCGCTATATAATGTTATACCCATTTCCCATCCTCGGAGCCGACACTGTTGAGGTTAATGAGTGTCATTACCAAAACACAGCAATCATTCCCTGCAGCACAACCGAAAATACGAAAAGAGAGCGAGACTCAATGTCTGCCAGGTTGTTTTCCTTGCGGTTATACGAGACTGAATTCTTCCGGTTTATCTGCCATCATCGACGCTTAGTGGTCCAAGGTGGGTCGAGGCAAGTGCTGGGAGGAACTGCTGGAGAGGAGGAGGAGGAGGCGAGGAAGGAGGAGGAGCAGTGTTGTTGTCAGGTTGGCTGGCTAGCGTTGCTTGGCTCCACTCGAGGGCTCCTTTAATGTGCAGCGGAGTAGAATAAGTGAGTGGCTGTGGGCACCAGCTGAGCTCACTCTCGTCTTCGCCTGGTAGCTGAAGGGTGAGCTGCTGCCACCTGACACTGGGCACACGGCTCGGCTCCTCTTGGCAGCGTGGCACAGCGCACATGTCCCCTCATTTGGATGGAGATTCAGACACAACACACAAAAGCTTTGCCCCCCACCGCCCGCCCATGCCCCCAATCCTCCTCCTCCTCTTCCTCCCTTACTTCTCTCTGTGTCTCACTCGCTCACTCACTCGCTCACTCACTCACTCACTCACTCACTCACTCGCTCACTCACTCGCTCACTCACTCGCTCACTCACTCACTCACTCACTCACTCACTCACTCACTCACCCTCCCCTCCGGCTTCTTCCCCCTCTCTCCTTCTAGCTTTTTGACAGCGCCATAATAATCTGGGTATCTTCTTGATCATGCCCCGTGTTTTTTTCCCCTCTCCCTCTCCTCTCTCCCTCATCTTCTCGGAGACGAGTTTGAAATTGCCTGCGTCAGGACTTTGCTAATTAAAGTCATACTTTCAAAAATGCCATAATAACTGTTAATTAGCTTGATGCTATTTTCAGCATAATTTGCTAATTAGTGGAAAACCTGTACAGCGTTTCTCTCTAATTACAGTATGGCTCCGCACGGCGCATCTGTGCCTTGACTCCAAATGATACCATTACAAAGTCCTGTATTACGCATTCTCTCAAAACAGTTAATTGCCTCCACAGATACTGAGATACTTCAGTCAGCTGATTTTTATGGTAATAAATGGACAGACACAGATGAGTCTCCCTGGCTCATATTTATGAAAATATGAAAAACGAAAAACAACCTCCTCATGAGGATGCATGGAGTTAGTTTAGAATATAATCTGGCCGGTTCGTTCTGCGATGATGTTGTGCGCTCGTGTGCTGAGTTGCCAACACTTTTAATGAAGTTTAATTTATTAGGCCCACACGTGTTACAGCCTCGTAAGTGCGTCAAGTCGTAACATCGTAATTACGGCAGAATTCAGAATACGGCATCCGATTCAGACGAGGTAAAGACAAAGCTCTGATTAATTCTACCTTCACAGGTAGTTACCATGTAAATACAAGTAGGAACATAATAGGACCATGCCAGCGCTTATTACTGAGAATGTAACTACCTTGTTGGCCACTGGTTATTTCCATGTATTCTAGCGAGGGGGGGAGAATAATGGACATGACCGCAGCTTGACCCTAGTACATGTGTGTACTAGACACAAATTATGACTCATTAAGTGTGGTGAGGAGCGTGATTGGCATGACCTTCGACCCCGGGACGTCAGCCGTGCCCATCCTCCCGCTTTGCCCCTCGCGTTTTGACAGCCACCAGTTTGACAGGGCTAGCATCGGCGCCGGCTAATTAATGCGCCACTTCAGAGACCCCTTTCATTTATGGCTTCTGAAAGGCATTATTAAATTAATTAAACCACCAAGAGTTAGTCATTATGAAATCAGGAGGTTTACATGGATGACAGCGTTTATGAATTAAACATCCCCAAAGTTCCTCGCAGGAGATACCCCGAGCTGCGTGGCGGGTACCTAGTGCGACAGATGTTTGCCCCCCCCCCCTCCCTCAAGCTAACCTGTATTGCAAGCGATTTAGGTCTCATTTGGGGGTTTGGAAAACCGAGAGCAAGAGAGAAAAGAGGTTCAGGGCAGCTAATGAGCAGAGAAAGAGAGGGGAAAAGGAGGTCACTAGCTCTGTTCATCTGTAGACAGTGCAGATGGTACTTTTTCGTGCGACGCAACAATGGCGTACACCAATTTGTTGATCGTTAATAGATAGACGCTCTCTGATGAAATCTGCAAAGGGGCCGAGATCAGTTGTCAAACTCACACTATTCGTAGCCTCCAAACATTTAGAGAGGGTCTGCTGCTTGTGTTTAAATCATCGCGATCATGTGATGTTTAAGGCTACAAACGGTTCAAGAGATAGATCCCTTAAACTTGGGCTTAGCTGAAGAGCTCAGGGCAGAGATGAGTGGCTCACTCTGGAGCAGCAACGATAGACTCCTTTTCATCTGTGGACTGAGATTCACAGATTATCTCAAGAGGCTCTCTCTATCTCCGTCCTCTCTATTTCTCTCTACCCCAGCCCCCCCCCCCCCCCCCCCTCACAAACACACGCACACACACACACACACACACACACACACACACACACACACACACACACACACACACACACACACACACACACACACACACACCACCACCACCACCACTACCAACACCCCCCTCCCTCGCTCACCCCTTGATTCAGGAAGTTTGCCAGCAAGTGTCTTTGTTTACAATGCCAAGGGAAAATGTCAGAGCTGTTGAGAAAAATATCCTTAGAATCTATTTTTTTTTTCATCTTCTTAATCTAACAGTTTACTGAACTTGATAAGTGTCCTATCAACATGCTAATCAAATTACTTCGGAACCAAAATTGACAGTTTTCATTAATTATACAAGATTATTCTAATTGCAATTCAAATTTATTCATTCCGAACAGAAGGTATTCAGTAATATTTTACAAAATTTGCATATTAAATGGAGGGAGTTGTGCATTATGCATGGTAATGTATGCACAGTTTCTTATTTTTAACTTCACGGCCATATGTGGTGTCGTTGTAGGAGCAGGTGAAAAGTCTAAGTGTGTTTAATTTGCTTGACAAACATTGGGCTGGAGCTTGTCAAGGGGAGTATTGTGAATGCCAATCTTTATTCCCTCTTTATTGATTACTCCAAACTCTAAACATCTGGAGGTAAATGGCACTGGGAGAGATGAACTGAATCATGGGATTAGTACCTTCAACGACTGACTCACTATCAATTACTTGAATAGCATAATTCAAGTGCACCGCATAAAAGCTACAGTACCTTGGTTTCAGACAGGATTAATATTGCAATTTAATGTGACAATGGAAGCATGGGAACGATATGGATGGCGTCCAACTCCTTCACATTGATGTCATAAAGCTAATGCCGTTATCTAAATACGAATGTGTTTAATTCCTTAATTTAGGCTTTGTTTGTGAAAATGAAAAGGCTCAAAGCATTAGGCACATGTTTTAAAAGGTAATGGATTCTGTGAGGAAAACAACCTTATTTATTCAGCGCAACGCAAAACCTTCCAATTTGCTCTTTGTTTTTATTTCCTAGAGCGGGCACTGAAGTGCAAACAGCTTACCAGGAAGCTGTTTACTACTGTACATGACAAAAGGATGTGTGTGTGCGTGCATGTGCATGTGTGGTGTGTGTGCGTGTGTGTGTGTGTGTATTTGTCTGTGTGTGTGTCTGTGTGTGTTATAGGGAGGAGGGGTGCTTCTTCTCTAGCTCCACAGGCAAGGTCTTGTGTTGTAATGTAAGCGTAATAATTATCAAACAGCATCGAGGGCTGTGGGTTTGGGCTTTAACAGGGGGAGAGCATGTTTGATGTGTAGAATCAGCCCATAGTGCATCCATACAGGGTGACTAAATCGCACGGTTCATGGATCACATTAGTATTGCTCTACATCCACCCGTGCGCTAAAGGTGATTTCCATTTAGACACACATTTCCACATGAAGATAAATATGACTTGAATCGTAATTTCCCTGAAGTAAATATAATACAAATACAACATAATACAGTGTCAGGCCAAGCGGGCTAATAGATTACTAGCGTGTTTTCCATTTGTATGGTAAGTGGTGAACCTGGGTGGTGGTCTGGCGAGTAACAAATTGAATGTTTAATCCATCTCAGTACAGATTGAGGGTATCAGAAAGAACCGGTAGTCATACACTTCTCTTGTGACTGGTAGTATATTAGATATTTTTACTCTTTAGGGGTTTGAAGAATGTTGTTGGCTTAGCGTGAGGTGCAAAGTGGTAGATAAATGCAATTTCTTATCTTTTGTGAAAGCGCCTGTTATATCTCAAATAGGCATTTGGATTGACATACAGTACAGTAGTATTTCCTGCTTGTTTGGCGGGGGTCCTTTTGTGATGCCTGGTTACGGTCTAACACGAGATATATCTGTCTGGTGCATCTTAGAAGGCTACTCGTGCAACATTTGAACATTTATTTTAATTGCACTGCATGTATCCTATAATCATAATGCAATTATAAAATTATAAAACAATTAGTTTGCTACTGGCAGGGTCTTCCTTACAGAGGAACCCGTGACGAATGTGCAAAACATACGCCGTCTTAATGTGACAAACATGTTCTAAGTACATATTAAATTCTTTGATAAATGTTTGCGCTGGCATTTTGGGGAAGCAAGATTAACTTCAACCTCTCAGCGTCTCGTATAAAGTGTGACAAATTGAAAATTTTATATAGCGTAATCTGTTTACTATGATGTTTATACGAGGAATTATTACAAACTAATTAAAGAAATCACTTTGATATAATTAGTCAGTTTTCAGGAAGCTCATTAGTAGTAATTTGCATGAAAAATAAGCCCTGTAGTGGTGCTCAGACCGAGCTACTCGATCTGCGTTTTATCTGGTTACACATCAAGCCCCCATTGTTTGTTGTTTGAGGCTGTCTGAAGTGGCCCAAAATATTTTCCGTCATTGCCCCAAGAAGCAGTGGGGTGTCTTTCAACAAATTCCTCCCCTAAAGCAAGTCAACCTGTATGTGGAAGTAGACACACGCACGCACGCACGCACGCACGCACGCACACACACACACACACACACACACACACACACACACACACACACACACACACACACACACACACACACACACACACACACGCACACGCACACGCACACGCACACGCACACACATGCATGCACGCACGCACGCATGCACACACGCACTAACGCACGCACGCACGCACACACACACTGTGTACATAAGGCAGGAGGGGTGAGCAGCAAAACACTGTCTATTTATCTGTCAGGTTCCTGACAAAGAACTGAGCTGACAAGGAAGGGTTTCCCCTCAGCGGAGCAGGGGGGCTTTATTCACCGTACTTACATGCCCAGTCTATGCCCAGAGACTCATGTTATTTGCAAATCACACTCTTTGAAAACTCACAAACGGAGCAAGACATGCCACGGTTGCGGGATTGTCAGCTCCCTTCACAGCAGCTAGCTATATCGCTAACAGTGTACGCTTTGCTAAAGGAAGCAGCTTTCTCTTAACATTTGCCTCGCTGTCACTTTCTCCAACACATGCGATGTGTCTCTTCATGCTTGGGGTCTCTTTCTCCCTCAGAGGGTTGCCATCTTCCCTTTGGACTGACAAATAATGCTCCCACTACCTCCACATATAGAGCGAGAGGGAAGAAAATGCTCCTAGAATATTATCACAGCTGAGATAAGGGTATACAACAGTTAAAGCAATTCAATTAAATGCATGTAATTAAGCAGTAAAATCCTCATTGTTCATTTTGAAGTGTACAAATGGACCCATTTGGTTAATTTTGTAGACTCCCTGAGTTAAATGAAAATGAAAGAATGTACTGTATAGAAGAAAAGGAATAAAGCCCAGATTCGTTTTCAATGGAATATTCTATCCTTATGGATACACTGACAGTTTCTTAGTGCTGGTGGTAGTACAAACAGGGCCTGTTTATTCTCTATACCTTTTTTTCCCACCACGGACGAAATCCTCTCCTAAACATCCGGACAGAGAGGCACTTGTGTGGCGCTGATGTCACAGACCTACCTGGCCCGGCTCTCACAAAGGCTAAGGTATCATTAGCTAGGCCCACACAATGGCCATTCAACCCGGCCGCTACGCTCCTCAGGACCGGCGAACAATGTTATTTTTTGTCTCAGAATTATAAAGACAGAGTTTTGCAGGAAACCTGACAGACAAAAACCCTTTAGAGGTAAATGCTCCAGGCGGCTTTTGGGTTTAATCTTTTCCCATTAGCATTTTGCTTCTCTCTCTTTTTTCCCCCTTCTCCCTCCCCCCTACTCTCACACAAAGACCATATTTACAGGGTCAAAAGTAAAGGCTCAGAGTCTCAGGAGGCTGCTTTTGGTATAGGCCATTACTGTGGATTAGTATCACTTTTTTGTCCATTTATTTCTCATAGTCTGAGCCTAAAAATGAAGAGCAGCATTACAATATCTGACAAATGTATATTGCTTTTTATTTTTTAGTTCTAATAGCCTAGTCAAATATATATATATATATATATATATATATATATATATATATATATATATATATATATATATAATTCCCGCTAATAGAAAAAGCTAAAAAGAAAGACCTCAAGTCTTTATTTAGGCAACAACATAATGCAAATCATGTGAGCAAGTATATTACAAATTATTAAGCGATTATACTGGTGTGTGTGTATGTGTGTGTATACTGTATATAACAGTCATATTGTCAACAGCACAACAGCTGTGCTAAGGGTTCACATGGACTACCTTTGTGTGTGGTGTTGTGGAAGCGCGTGTACGCGCATTCATGTGCACACATGCACTTATCCATGTGTGCCTGTGTATATTGTGCGTGCGTGCGTGTGTGTGTCTGTGTGTATGTGTGTGTGACTCCATGTGTGTGATTCATTCCAGGGCAGTTTTAGTCCTTATAAAATATTCATTTTGGTTGTGCAGGGCCCTGTAATTGCCATCTCTCACCCTGAATTATTTATACCTCGCACAGACTGACAAAGCTTTGCCATACGGCCCCAGATGAATCAGAAAGCAGCCATCTCTGCTGCCAACAGCACTGGGCTTTCACACAAATATGGCAGCCACGTCTCTCTGCCTGGCCTCTCTTAATTTGACATTTTCTTTTTGCTCTTGCCTTTGTCCTAGGTGCACAGAAAGGTTACCTGTTAGCTTTAAGCACCGACCCGCTCTCTGTCTTTCTGACACTATATAGCCCCCCCTCCAACCACACCTACATGACAGCTCGCCGCCTATACGCTGTGGCGTTTTGTTTTTGTTTGGTTTTTATTTGAGAAAGAGTTAATGTGGTAGAGATGGCAGAGTGGCAGCCTCATGCTTCATGATGACTGACCTGCCCTGACAGCCACTTTAGATGTATGTATTAAACATTAGTAATAATGCGATGTCGGAGAGTACGCATGCACACATTGGTGTAATGGTGTATGCATGGACACACAGACAGCAGACCGCCGCCAACTCACAAGCCTACATTGTGCATGCCAGACACCCCCCCTCCCACACACACACACACACACACACACGCACACACCATGCACACCCATGAGCACAGCCACACAGTACACACACGCCGAAGTATATATCTATGAATTCCCGCACACATTGGTGTATGCATGGGCACACAGCAGACCTCCAACTCAAAAGCAAAAATTGTGCACCCCCCCCCCCCCCCCCCCACACACACACACGCACACACACTTGCATGCATGTACGCCGCACACACATGGCCTGGAAGCATACACAAACACACGCACACAAACAACCCCCCACTGTCCTTGCTGGATCCAGCGTGCCTGCCTGTCAGTAAATGGTCAAAGCCCCCCTGCTGGCCTTCCCTGTACAGCTGCGTTCCTCTGCGCCTGCCTGGGTCTGATCACTCCAAGGTGCCACGGGAGAGGTAGTAGAGAGAGCACGGCTCTGTATGGCTCTCATTGTGGGGACGCTCTGGGGCCTTCTAGGCACCCTGCGTACCAACACCCTAAATACCACTATTCACCCAGGCCAGTTTACTCCCAACATATGCTTATCTTCCATCTCACTAGTGCAAGCGAGGTGCTGACTGGTATTTCCTCAAGGCCTCAAGCTCCAACGCTAACCAGTAATCAAAGCACCATATTTGCTCCCCACACAACCGACCCCCAACCGCCCCTCCGTGCAAAAATAACCTGGAGATACCTTTCTCCCGTCCAGCTGGTGAAGCTAGGATAAACACACGGGCTGCCACCGCCGCGTGTTGTCGATGTGCGCGATTATTTTCGTAACGTCAGCAGCCTCATCACGCGCATCGCCTGAGACCTTTTGCAATCATTATCAATAATCGTTACACGGCGTTTGCAGCGACTCCAACAATATTTACCAACTCCAGTTTGGGAATGTAAATGATGTTGGCTCTACGGCGCCATTTTATTTTATTTTTTATTATTTTATTATTATTATTATTACAATAGAAGGGGCACAGAAGACCTAAAAACAGCATGGAATTATTTATGTTTTGCGTGTTATTATATTGCCTTCAAAGCTGCACTATGGAGAGAGAGAAGCCATACGCGTGGAGTAAAACAAAGAACAGCGTGCAACAGTACACAGCCTCAGCAGTATCTTGATGCGAGGGGATGGGAGAGGCAGTAGGGAGACAGCTCGGGGCTAAAACATGCAGTACGTGGCGGGGCTGGAGCTAAGAGCTGCATAAAGCACACAGCCCCTGGTCCACCGTTAGCGAGTGATGGATAGTTAGCAGGAGCACAGAGTCCTCGTCTAATCTGTTACAGTAAACCTGCACGGGGGGCCTGAAGGGAATCAGCTGGGGCCGGCTAGGAGTGGGTTTGACGTGAAACCATTTGTGAAGACGAGCGATTCTCTTAAGTAAGAAACTAACAGTGTCCAGAGAGAAAGACAGAGAGAGAGAGAGAGAGGAGGGAAGGAGGAAGAGGTACCATAATGAGTTCTGTAGCCATGGAGTAAATGAAGAGGGATTGACAGAGTAGGGGATCCTCAAGTGAAATGATGTCAATGCCACTCTCCCCATTAGAGAGAAAGGGGGGTGGGGTGGGGTGGAGGAGAGGGTAAAGGGGGATGAATGGAGGGACACGGCTACATCTCAACGTGCAGAGGGAGCACATTAATTATTTGTGACACCTTCCCTGCAATGCCACAAAAAATATGAAATATGAAACAACAAAATCAACTCACCGCGGCAGCTGGTGAAAGAGAAAGGAGGCAACATGAAAGACAACAACTCGGAAATAGCCAATACATTTTTCAAGCCACGCAGGTGTGATATTTGATGTTGAACAATAATAATGACAATGACATCTGCCCCCCACACTCTCGTAGGAGACAGGCCGAGCCTGTGAATGGAAAGGGTTAATTTCCCAAACCCAATAAGGTTGGATAGTAAGGCACTTGTTCCCTGATAAAGAAGTGATAGGATCTGTGGGTCTGGTCCCTGGGCGCTTGTACAGGGGTAGAGCAAATATTGTTAATGCGCTGTGGTTTACTTCGGCTAAGGCGAGAAAAACAGCCCTGCTTGACGAGAGAAGACAGCGGCGAACCAGACTGCGACAGCAACGGTCACGCAGCTCAGCTCTCCGGCCTCCCAGGGACTTAATGGGCAGACATATCAAGCCCACTCGGTTGCATAAATAAGTGCTCAGAGAAAGATTAAGATCCATAAGTCGCTCTCTATTTCACGTTTTACCTTGCCCCGCCTCGTCACAATGGGAATCTGAATGCAGTTCACTGGAGGGCCTAATAACTGGAGCGGTAGGTAGGGAAGGCGGGAGGCTTGACATTAAGACCCCGGCGTTTTGGAAATCCGATACGCTATTGACCCGTGTACTACTATCTCAGCGTAGAGATCTGGTGTCAGCAGATTGTAGTCTGGTGTTGGAGTAGCCGTTTCTTACAGGGCTCCTGTAACAGGGGCCCATTGAGTCTGGGAGGCAGCTGGGGCCTGATGGGTTGGAGCTGGTTTACTGATCGATACTCACCGCCCTGCAACGGATGACCTCACTGTCATGGCTGCCGGCTGTGGACACTGCATGCTAGTCATTAGTGCCGGGGCACCAATCAGGAGCTTTAGCTTGTCAATACCCGACTCTGGCGGATGCTACGGCCATCTGTCAGTGTATTGTGTGACGCGGTCCAAAATAAATACGGGGGGCCAGCCTATTGAGCAATTAAAACAAAGGTGCCCCATTAAAAACAATACAAAAATATATCTAAAAATTATTTGAGGTCAATGTTATTTCATTAAATAAATTCAATAATTCTGTTACTTTTCTTTCACATGTTTTTTTTACAGTATGTTGAGTATTGCTTATATAAGAAAGAAAGAAATGATCTAGAGTGACGCCTGGCCTCATGCGATGATGACAGTGGAGCCTCCTTAATAATACAACATTATCCTTATTTGCCCTCTCTGCTCAAATCAAAGGGAAGGACATTGATGCGTGAATGCCATCAACCCTGCAATTAAATGGGTCACTTGAATGAAGGAAGGCCGTCCTCACCTCCCCTGTTTGTTTTTCTGCTTCTTTCTTTTTTGCCTATTTTTCCCCTCCTTCCTATATTCCCCTTTCCGTTTGATGACGGGAGCAGGGTGATCTAGAATTAGGCCGACGGGTCTCTCTTTGAGTGTCAGACTAAAATGATCAGAGTAAAGATAAGAGGGTCTAGCAGACCTCAAATCAGTCAAAGTGCCAAAGTCGGCCCTTTTCTCCTCAATTACCGGGTCTGTGAAGCCGGGAGTGGAAGGCACAGAGGCTGCTGCATTACTAAAGAGACAATCTATTTCCCCTTTGACCAGAGGGAGAGAAATCATTATGGCATGATTAGTAGCTTCGGCAGTGTGGGCGAGCATGGAGGTACTACGGGAGAATCGTATTAATTGCCGTCGTCCGAGGCATGAACAGGATTGTTTTAGCGTTGATTTGTGGACCCCGTGCGATGAGCTGTCGGCGGTAAAAAGCTGAAGTCAGGTCTTAGTTAAAACTGGCAGACCTTCAGACACGCAGAGGGAGAGAGAGAGAGAGACAGAGACAGAGAGAAGTGATTGTGTCAAAACGAGCTTCCTTGGCTCCTCTGTAAGTCCAACTCTATATGCCTCGTCTCCTTCTCTTTTCTAGTCTATCTTCACACTTCATAGTTTCCCTCCACACCTCCCCTCTATCCGTCCATCCCTCCCTCCATCTCTCCATCCCTCCGTCCCTCCACCCCACCCTCCGTCACTCAGATGAGCTGCACCTTACCCCTCCTCCCCACTCTCTCTCTCTCTCTCTCTCCCTCCTCCAACTGATAGCTGCCTTGGCCGATTATTTCATCCGGCGTTGGTCCGTCGAGAGCCTCCTCTACCAGCTTTGGAAGAGCTTTAATTAGCCATGTTAATATCCCCTTCATTGGCCTTAATATCACTCAACACCTTCCTCCATCTCGGCGGCCACCAGGGTCCCTCTGTCCTGTCAGAACAGCTGATTATTGAGAAGGATAGCTTTAATCAAACCTAATTGCAGTTCATTCTTTCTCCCTATCCCCCTTTGCCCTCCATTGCCAACATCTAATGGCAGCGACGACTTGATATCCCATTAAAAAACAATTAAACAAGCCTCCTTTTGTCTCCGTGCGTGCCAAAACACCAGCACAAACTTCTGTAGATATTTAAGAAGTAAAAGAGAGAGAGACAGGCCCTGTCTTAATTGCTCTCCTTTCCACCAAGGACCAATTTGCCGCGTGCTCGTGGAGAATCTTAACCAACTCTAATGTAATGGATGCTATAGCTATACCGCTATGGCTGTGGACTATGAAAATTAAGCTTATCTTTTTAGTAGGGAAATTGTGCTTAATTGCCTTCATAACAGTAAACATAAAGGAGCCGCTTTATGATAGTGTGGGCACGCAGTTTCCGCTGCTTATTGTTTTGTAACTTTTGCAGTAGGCAGCGCTGCAGAAGATATACAGTAGGATGTACAGGAAAGGCTGTCCAACTCAAGTCACAGCACTGCCTGGGATATGTATTCGATCGTGTTACTTGATGTAAGGTGATGCACGCATTTACGCACACACACACACACACACACACACACACACACACACACACACACACACACACACACACACAGACAAGACTTACAGGCACACAGACTTGCACGCGCGGCAACCTAACCCAATCTGTATGAGAGGCGACAGACAAATAAAAGTCGTATTTCAGGTCTGCTTTCCGCAGATGTCTGCTGCTCTACATTACGACTCTTTGGGGAAATAAAAACAGGGTCAGGGAATTAGAGTACATAATGGTCATTTTGATGATCAGCCAACAGATGCAACCCCCGAAAACGCACTGAGCTACAATCAAGCAAAATGCACTAATGACAAGTCAGGTTTTTTTATGGCCCCTCACCGCACACCGACAGGCAATCAGCATTCTGGCGTGGCTTAAAACGCCTCTTATTGATGTCCGAGCCAAAGCCTCTCGGATGCGGAGGGGAAAATATTTTCTCACCTCTCCTCTCTCTCCTATACTCTCTCTCTCTCTCTCTCTCTCTCGGGGTCTTCGGTGGAGCACCACGGTATTGGAGTCTATTGGAGAACGCTTCCAAATGACCACTGCATGTGTTAATGTGGTCGGGGTTAGGAGGGTCATTTCAGAGGCTGATTTATGGCCTGGCTTGGATCCCTGCACGGAGCAAACGAGACGTCCTGAGTGTTGTGAAAGCATCCTCGCGGGCGGCGGCCACACAAGCCACTGTATTTGGCAGAATATAACGGCCATGCAATCCATGGTGCAATCTATGGTAATCCAATAAGTGGCCCGGCGATGCTGAGAGCCAAGTGTTACAATAGAAACCACGATATTGCACATATAGTAATCCTAGTGAAGGGTGGTGAAAAATAAACATGCGGCCGGAGTGTTTACGATGAATTTGAGAAAGCGGAGGAGCCATCGGTCACGATTCCGCAGAATGGACGAGTCAATCACATTGTTTTACACACTGTGGTCGTATCAGATTGTAGACAATGGATTACCTTTGGGATGACTTTGCCTATTGCCCTCCTTGTTAAGCTCCCTTTATCTGCCTCTTTTACCATGTTATTGTATCTGTCAGAGTAAGCCAAGGCCATGTTTAAAGTATAGCTCTCAATAGAAGACGATATCAATAAAAGCCTCAAGTCTCTGGGAGAGAGAGAGGGGGGGAGAGAGAGAGAGGGAGGGAGGGAGGGGGGGGGGGCGTGAGAGAGTGAGAGGGGAAGAGACAGTGAGTGGGAGAGGGGGGAGAGAGAAGGAGGGAGAGAGAAAGAGGGAGGGAGAGAGTGAGAGGAAAGGAGGCTCACAGGCTAACCAACCCTAGATCTCACTCAGACGTGACATTTGTACAGAGACGATTAGCCAGGTTGTAATTTGTGGCATAATTGCCTCACCCACCCACCAGTGTGTGCATGGGCGTGTGTGTATGTGTGCATGTGTGCATGTGTGTGTGTGTGTGTGTGTTATGTGTGTGGCGTACGCCGGTCCCAGGAGTGTCCGCCTAATTGCCTGACAGGACTATAAGTTTTGTGGCGCGCTCTCACCTTGTTAGGTCCTTTATCCCTGATGCTCTTCAAACAAGACCTGGTCACAGGTGGGCCTCATTTGCCTCCCTATTGAACAGGAGAACTTTAATTGCACAGGGGGCGTTCTGGGATTAAAGAGCTGGGAGGAATATCAAGTGACTTCCTGTATGCTCGTGGCAGATGGGTGTTGGGGAAGACCAGCGAAACTCATCCGAAGGGATGGCAAGACAAAGAGGTCGAAGCTACATTAGCAATAGCAAATAATATGGAGATTGTGAGAGAATGGCACGCATCACGTACAGTACAGCGGTGGCTGTCAATCTCTTTTGAGCTCTGGTCCACACTGGCATACATTTCTCAACCAATCTTCAAGGACCATCCCACCCCACCTATTCCCCCCCCCAAAAAAACCCCAATATAACTACTGTATACATTATATTTTTATATTTTTGTATGTAAGAAGGCATAACAGATTTCAAATTTATTTAACTTTTTTGTATTAATATTTAAAATAAATGATCTTAAAGTCACATTGATACTGTACTTGCTTGCGCTGGTGTCACGCACCAAGAATTGCCCGGCTGCTGGTGAGCTTGTAGATCTGCTGTTTTCACTGCTCTTCCCACTTCCAAAGACTTTCTTACATTTGATGGATTCATAAAATATTGAAAACTATTTTTGATACATTATACCACTGGTTCCCAAAGTGGGGTCCAGGGACCCCTAGGGGTCATTGAGGGAGTTCCAGGGGGTCCCCAGCTAAATGATAGTTTGGAACCAAATGGACCCTTATGGGTCTGTAACGCTGAGAGTGTACAAATGACATTGATTTTACAATATACATTGGGGGGTCCCAGAGATAGAAATGCCATTAAATGGGGTCCATAGTAGCCAAATTGCATGTCAAACTGGAGGTCCTTGAAATTAAACAGGGTTGAGAATCACTGCCAGAGCCGTAGAAATCTCCTCTTATGGGGGTCCCTGGCATATATTTTCAAATGGGGGTCTGCGTGGCTAATTAGTGTCAATTTGGGCGTCCTTGACATGAAAAGGTTTGAGAACCACTGCATGATACAGTATATAATATATAGTTGTGTGTGTGCTTGTGTGTGATTATGCCACTGGTGGTCCATGGACCACACTGGTTGAGGAACAGTCCAGTACAGAATGGCCTCCTACCTACACACACACACACACACACACACACACACACACACACACACACACACACACACAGACAGGTTGGAATAACGTCCCTCTGCTGGACATCAGTGAGATGTGGAATTGCACATTTCTTTCCTGACTGCCTGGAGCTGGACTGGAGAAATGAAAGCCATGCCTTCACACAGTCAAATCCTTGGTATTCATTTAACTGTGCGTGTAACAAATGGTGCCATTTGTACACTCTCCGAGTGTTCCCGCATGTCTGAGAACAATTATTCAAAATATGCAGTGACTTTACCATTGCAGCATTTGGCTCGACGACATATGATGAGTTATGTACTAACGTATTTGTTTTTCTCTTTTGTTTTGTGTACTCTTTCAGATTCTTCCTCAAGTTTTTCCTCAAGTGCAATCAGAACTGTCTGAAGAATGCAGGGAATCCACGAGACATGCGCAGATTCCAGGTGACTGATATGTACAAATATATATTCTTTCCCCCACGCAGACACACGCACGCACACACGCACACATATGCAAGTTCTCGTACGCATGTAGACACGCAGGGCCACACAAACATTTATACTCACAATCATTCATGCTCACACATGAACACAATTATATTACTGGCATTAGGGAAGGCCAAGCCATAGAGAGAGAGAGATAGAGAGAAAGAGGGAGAGAGGGAATGATTTTGTGTGCTCTGCTCTGCGGAACACATGTAAAGAATATTTATTAGGGAATACCATCTGACACAAATAAGGATATAGAATTTAAGAGGTGCCATCAATTGTGTTCCTGACAGTTCTCTGAGCCCGAGCGCAGAGGGGAGGAGAATCCACATGTAACAACAGTGTTAACTCAGGGATGGTCTTGGCTGTGGAAACAAACGCAAGCGTGCACAAATGCACACACACGCACACGCACACGCACACACACACACACACACACACACACACACACACACACACACACACACACACACACACACACACACACACACGCACAATCCTCTGCAGAGCCAATGAAAGCCATGTGAGATGTGTACTTGGACAAAATGCAGCCACTTATGCCAAAAGGGCAAAACCCAATGAGTCCTTCCTCTGTGAGTTCTTAACGCTCAGTTATACACAGTAAAAATACAGAGTAGAATCCCCATATGAAATGTATCCATTTAGAGTTAGAAATGTACCAAATGGGTCCATTTGGTTACATGTACACTTTGATGTTGAACGAACGCTCAGGATTTTACGGTGTAGCGCATCAAGCAGTTTAGCCTTGAACATATTGATCCTGCCTTTCCTGTGTTCATCCATCCATCCATCTATCCATTCATTCATCCCTCCGTCCATCCAGCCCACCCAGATACTTTCAGTAGTCCTGTAGGTCAAGGTGAGACACACAGAGAGAGAGAGAGAGAGTAGTAGTGCATGTGGACAACATGCACTTTCTAACACAGACTGTGGGAGTGAGTGTCCTTCACTGTCAACACACAATCTGTCACCTGGAATCTGCACATGTCTCGTGGATTCCCTGCTGTCTCCCTCCTGCCTGACGTCACCAAACAGCACAACCTCATCACCCCCATGGCTGACCACCGAGGGCTCCCCGCAACCCCGGGGCGACGGTGGCTCAGGGGTAGAGTGGCTGGATGGTAACCGCAAGGTTGCCACTTCGAACCCGGGCTCCCCCAGAGTTAGTGTCGAAGTGTCCTTGAGCAAGACACTGAACCACTAATTGCTCCTGATGTGCAGGTCGGTGCCTTGCATGGTTTCCGCCGCCATCGGTGTATGTGTGTGAATGTAATGCACAATCTATGTAAAGCGCCTTGGATAAAGGCGCTATATAAATGCACCATTTACCATTCACCCACACCTCCTCCAACTTTTATCTGCAAAAAGAACGCAAGGACGGGCCCAGGCCGTAGCGTAACGGTCTGGGCACCGGACTGGTGATCCAGTCGCGGTGTGCCGCGGGTTCGACTCCCGGACCCGACACGGCCTTTACTGCATGTCATCCCCCCATCTCTCTCCCGTTTCCTGTCAGCCTACTGTCTGTCCCTTCAAAAATCAATAAAAGGCGTAAGCCGCAAAAAAATATCTTAAAAAAAAAAAAAGAACGCAAGGACGTGACTGACTGGTGCTCACGTCAACGCATCTAGCAACAGACATAATTATAATGCCTAATTATGTCTAATCTACATTTTCACACTCTGAGCATTAAATGGACACTGATGATATGGCTGTGTGCGTCACATGTACTGTATTATTGTCAGCCCTGGCAGGGGAAAGGTGGATTTTTGTCGATCGTGTCTTGTCCCAGAGCCAACCAGGGCCAGTGCAGTGCAGTGTTATGTTTTTTCTTCTCCCAAATAGATTTCCCAGATGCTCCACTGTAGGTGTTTCTCTGGCCAAGGTTGTGTATTCTGCATGCCTTCCACTACACTTATTACCCCCCAAAAACCAGCTGGGGGCCAGAGAGGGCCCAATCCATCATCCTCGGCTTGGCCCAGCTCTGAACCTGCTCAAAAGAATGGAGCTCTTTCACCTACCCCCCCCCCCCCCCCCCCCCCCACCACCACCACCCTCCCCAAACCAACCAAAAAAAAAAAAGCCCACCCCCCCCCCATCCCCACAAACTCCAAGCTTAAACCCCCCACCCCACCCCCAAATTCCACCGCTACACCGAGGTCACTTACCGGCGAAGTGAACCTGAGAGGGGCTCTCTGTTTCCGGCCCAGGAACACTTTGGCCATTCACACGCGGTCGGTTCCACTGTTTGGAGATGTGGTAGTCAAAGAAAACAACAACAAAAAAAATAAGCATTATGAAATATGGAGTGTGGATTGGAATCCGATCCTGGTAAAATGTTTGCTGAGTGATGGCCCAGAGCATAACGGTTCAGAGGCTAATGATTCCAGTAATAGTTTAAAAGGGAGGCCTTCCGTCCTCAAATAGATGTACATGCGGATCAATAATTCTGAGCTTCAATTATGATGACAGTTGTTAGAGTGGGGCAAACGGAAATGGCATTTGAGAGACTCAAAAGTCAATTAGCCGTACACAAGCGCAAGACACCCCGAACGCAACAACACAATAAACGCAGAGGCAGCTGTCATGTGATCCGGTTTACCTACTTAAGCCCTGTTTTATACCCCATCGTACAATGGCGTCTCGCTGAGAAAACAGCCGATGGATGTACAAGCTCACAATGATACCTGCTGTGAACTTGTAGATGTGCTATTTTCTAAAACAGGCATTCCAGGTTTTGTTTGCCAGGTTGAAAGAGAGAACAGATGCGTATGCATAAAGTGAGTGGCAAAGTGAGTTGCAAAGTGAGTTTAACGTTGTTTAACCCATTTTGACTGAAAAATGTCTGTTTGAAAATGACAGTTTTCTGAAAAAGCTATGTTTCTATGTCAGTCGTTCTTCGATTTAGAAAAATAGCAGACCTACAAGCTCGTAACGCGCCACTCGGTGGCGTGCTATGAGCTTGTAGATCTGCTATTTTTCAATAGCTAAAGCATAACATAATGCTAACACCAAAAGGGGTTCCCGCCCAAAATGGGTTAACGTTGCTTAATGCAATCAAGATAGAACTTTTATGTTCGGATGTATGTTGATGTATGTCAAGGCCAGAAAGTAGTTTTTTGCCACTCAGTAGAAATTTCGGAATAACTTCCGTGTATGCTGATGATGTCACACGCATACCCTCTATATCCATTTCCATAGGCTGATAATCAATAGCGGGATAGTTTAAAAAAATAATTGTGCATCTCATAACCATTGCCAATACAAACAGTGTATAAAAAATATCAAGCTTTGCTCTTGTAGCTGTTTCACAGATTTAGTCTTTGGCTATAGTTGTTGAATGACGTGTTCCTCTTTGACTCTTTCCTGCAGGTTGTCGTATCGACGACCGTCAACGTGGACGGCCATGTCTTGGCCGTGTCCGACAACATGTTTGTACACAACAATTCCAAACATGGGCGAAGGGCTCGCAGACTCGACCCTTCAGAAGGTACGCCTCCTTATCTGGAGCATGGTAGGCACATTTTTACATCTTATGATTTGCTACGCTCCTTTTTCCCCCTCTCCCTTTTCTAATTCTTTCCCACCTCCTCCTCTCATCCTCCCATCCGTTATAGACCTAGCATGGTCCTATAGTTCCACACAACTCTCTGTTCCTCCGTCACATGCACTCTCTTGTTAAGTTGCTTTTTGCCTCCCTCATGCATACTTTTATTGTTGGGTCTAGACTGGAAATAGCATCGCTTGGCATGTAGCCGTCTGACATATTTGACAACGATAGCACCTCTGTGCCACAATTAAAACAAATGCTATACTATTTCCAGTCTTCTAATATTATTTGCGCCTACCAAAAAAAAAAACAGAAAGAAAAAAGAACTATTATGTGAAACGTGATGAAATTGCTTAAGAATTTGTCCGTGAGGTCAGTTTCCTGTCGCTCTGCAGATTTAGCCGCGAGAAAGCAGGAACAGGAGGATGGGTGGGTGTTGGGCGGGCTGGAGGGAGGGGGGTTTGAAGGTGGGGGTGGCTGGCGGGTGCTCTGTATGAGAAAAACAGAACTTACTGTTTTTCTTCCAAATTATTCCATATGATAGACTGATTGCCTACTTGGCTGAGAGGGAGAGAGAGAGAGAGAGAGAGAGAGAAAGAGAGAGAGAGTGAGAGTGAGAGTGGAAGATGGAGAGAAACAGGACCACCAAACCATGGGAAATCCAAAAAGTAAAAGGCACTAAACATAACCTTGTGACCCCGATGGCCTCCTCACGCAGATGGGAGCACACAGCACACACAGCTGAAAGATTACAGGAAGAGAAGGAAAGAACTGAGCAGGGGCCAATTGTGCAAATTGCTTATCTTCAGATTTCAAGAGCCAATTATGTCTGGGCAAACAGTTTATGTACACCACTGACTAAAACAACCTTCTCCACACATTAATGGGCATTAATGGTTCTATCACCAAAAGCAAATGTAATGTTTAATACAACAACAGCTAATAAAAAAAAAGAAAAAAGGACTAGACAATTAATATATCTCGGGTGCACTCGGGTCCTAGTGTGGGGGAAAAAAAAGCTAATCTATTTGTTTTTGTCTTTATTAATGACTCTTCTACTGGAGAACAAAATCAAATAATTAAAGTCCTGCCCCGAGCACCAAAGTCATTATGTTCGTTGACGTTCTGTTTGTGTGTCTCACGTTTATGACACGATAGGTGTGGATCGCCTAGCAACCAGTTTCTTAATGAGGAGAGCAATTAAAGAGGTTGAGCCCTCGCCTCCATGTTCCCCACGTCCCACGGGACCGCCCTGTGTAGTGTGTGTGTGTGTGTTCTTTACAGGTCCCCCCCACCACCCCTCCTCCCCTCAACCTATCCATTTCGTCTCCTCTTCACCACACTCTTCAAAGCACTGGAGTGACTCCCTGTAAAGCACGCAAGAAAGCCATTGTCAACCGCCCAGTTGAACATGTCTTCGTCTAACAAGTTTAATATACCTCCCCTTTACTCATCCTTGTATATGCTCCGATAAGTCAAAGACAACTTTCCCCCCAAACGCACCCCTCCCCACGCCCCCATAGCCTCTCTCTCTGCACTGCAAAATAATTCAGAGCACTACTTTTAACTCTGAGACTGTCAAAGCGTCTGTTTTGACAGTCCCACACAGCTTGCAAGCAATGCTCCGGATAATGCAAGGCGAGCTCAGACAGTCTCCATCACAAACAACAGTGAGCATGCCATCAACAACAGGAGCCAGCCGGGCTAAGACCTCTCTCTCCGCTTTGTTTTGAGACACCTCCAGCATACGCTCACAGACGTGACACAGGAGAACAGGATACTCGGTCATAAAAAGCAATCCTATCCATGTCCTCCATAGCACTCTGACACAGCGCTGGCAGACAGACAGCGTGCTTTAAATTAGCAACACATTCTTCCCTGCGAGTTCACTGGGTGAGAAGCCTCAGATATGTGGCTGGGCTGTGTGTGTGTGTGTGTGTGTGTGTGTGTGTGTGGGGAGAGAGAGAAGGTATCCATGCTCTCAGCGCATCTCAATACTGCTGTGGTGGTGCCTCACATTGATCAAGAAGTGCTGCCCCCTGTTGGTCCAAAGTGGGTATAGGCCCCACAGCGTGACAGGCTGAATACCACCATGTGGCATTTTTTTGTTGTGCTTGTGTGTGTGTGTGTGTGTGTGTACTGTCACACAACAAGCACATTATACATTCAGACACCAATGTGCTCTGCAGCGGCCTGTCACTCAAACATGTATGGATTCAGGCTCAAAGGTGCATAAACATGCTCACAAATAGCCTGCTCTTTTATACACAGCGGCACCCCCCAACCACACACCCACCCACACACAGAGCCCCCGTCACCCTCCAAAACAAACACACACGCACGCACGCGCGCGCGCACGCACACACACACACACACACACACACACACACACACACACGCACACACGTATACACAAACCACACGTTCCTCAGCTCTGTTCCGCCATTATAGAGCCCTAGACAATATAGGAGACTCAACACAGAGCCTGCAGCTCTTGCCTCATTTGCATGCCAAGTGGCTGTAATGCTGTTAGGCTTTATGCAATAAAGACAAGTGAATCCAGACTGCTGGGCCTAAGAGGGAGAGGGAGGGAGAGGGAGAGAGAGGGAGAGAGAGAGAGGGAGGGAGAGGGAGGGAGAGGAAGGGAGGGAGAGAGAGAGGGAGAGAGACAGAAGAAGAAGGAAGACAGAAAGGAGAGTCAGAGAGAGAGAGAGAGAGAGGGAGAGAGAGAGAGAGAGAGAGAGAGAGAGAGAGAGAGAGAGAGAGAGAGAGAGAGAGAGTGAGAGTCAAAGGGAACAGATGGCTCAGGGAGAGGTAAAAGGTATAATCCCATCAGCTGCACTATCAGCCGACCATCTGGACATCCCACAGCACAATTACAACACATTTCAGCAGGCAGAACAAAGGACAGCTTCGCGGGGCCACATCAGACCTGTTTGAGCATCTCAATAGCAGTGCCGAGGACCTCCTCCGCTCAGATCTCGGATCGGTTTTGACGTCTTCCGCTGCTAACCTTAACAAGGGGGAAGTGGGGCGGAGGCTGGTCACAGAACAGCTGCCGCCTTGCTGCCTTTTTCACAGCAGAGCGACGCTAAAAGCTTAATACGAAATTATAACATTATGTTGTCAAATTTGATAAAATTTGAAATTAGACTTAATTTGAAAAACTACTTCTGGCTCAAAGTTTGTCGTGACTTGGTGATGCAACACGCGGACGCACGCGGAAGCTCGCGCACACACACGCACGCACACACACACACACACACACACACACACACACACACACACACACACACACACACACACACTCCTGCCAGCCTCATGTGTCCACTCCCTGTGATGCCTATCATCTGCTGAGGGGGGCATTGTGCGTGTCTATCATCAGATCGCTGCACTGGCTGTGTAATCCACTTCGCCACGGTCCCCATTCAGCACATGGTCTCCTCTCTGTCTGTGCATTGAGACATATGCAAATCTTTCCGGCAGAAGGGTGGACGGCTTAGGGCCGCCGTCACTGCCTCTCCATGGGTCCTTTTTTGTGTGTGTGTGGGAGGGGGGGGGGGCTTTGGGATTTCCGAGGAGGTGCGTCTGTGTGTGTGTGTGTGTGTGTGTGCACGCGCGTGTCTGTGGTAGGCTGCAGCTGCCCCCCAACAGTCAGCATCAGGCCCCTATTTCTAGTCTCCTCCTCCCTCTCTCTCTCGTGCTTTCTCTCTCGTGCGCTCCCATCCCCAAAGTCAATTTGTTTACAGTAATTTTGAAGGGTGAATTATTTGCCATAATCGTCCACACTGATGAAGGTCAGGCCCTTAGAGGCGGCCCAGCGTGCCCATGGAGGGTTGGTCCTCTCTCAGACGCTCCGCTTCGCAATTAAGGAAAGCAAATGTCACTCCTCCAGGCCGCACAAATGAAAATCTGTACGAGGCGATTAGCATGAAGTCAACAGCGCCTGTTAAAGTCAGATTCCCTGTAGTACCGACGTGTGTGTGTGTGTGTGCACTTATGGGCAGGGAGAGAGAGAGAGCAAACATGACCCGAACAGACCCAACAGCAAGGCAAACAAAGGGAGATGTCTTGTCTGAGGGTGATCCATACAACAATGGCCGCCTGTGATTTACTTACTGGATGGAGGGGATAATAGTGGAGGTTTAGAACTGTGCTCGTAAAAGAAAGGGAACTTGCTGAAACGGCCCTGCCACATTTTGAGGAGCTAGGGGGAAAAAAACTAAAAAACAACACGCACAATTCATAGTGTGTTAAAAGATATTGATGGAAATAGATTAAATTTGATATTGCTATTTTATGGGTAGCTGTCATGCTATTTCTGTTGTAAACACGGTGTTGTGCTGAGCGCCATATTAAGGTAATGCATCAAATGACAGTGAACGTGAGGCACCAGATCACTCAAATTAGATTATAATAACAACCCCCTGACTCTTGATGAATGGAACCGTTATGTTGCAGAAGTCCTGCCAGATGAAAAGCATTGTAATAAACAATATGAAATGGATTGAATCGATCACAAAAAAGGGGGGGGGGGGGGAAAACTCTCGGATCTGAATAATTCATGAGTGCATTTCGCATTATGAAAGCTGAAACTACACTCTAAGCAATGTGCCTGCACTGCATATGCAGAACAAAGGTAATGAAATAACATGAACCAGCAAAGCTTTCGCTTGTCATTTCCACTTTGACGGCCCGTATTCTTGACTCATTTAAGATGTGTTCAACTTTGAAATTTTTACTGTACACACAGAGCCACGCTTAATCAATTCTGATAGCTACATTTGCTCTGACACATAATTTGCTCCATCAAATCATTTTCCTGCCGAGCCCGGCGTTTAGCCTTTTGTGAAGTGGACCATTTGAAGGGTCTGCTTAACTACACCACTCCAGTGCGCTGATAAATGATTTTGATTCTCATGCCTTAAAGGACAAATCCATCATTTTTTTTTCCAGAGGTAATTTCCATGATATGTCTTTGTGAAAGAGACATGGGGGTAGGGGAGTAGGGGGGGGGGGGGGGGGCACGTAGAGGTGATGCAGTACCATGTCTGTGTGGAAACAAGCTAGCGGGCCCCACTGTGGCGGGCCAGGTGCTGAATTTGCTCTTCTGTTTGTCTTGGATAAGCAGCCACCCCGTGCATCAAGGCCATCAGCCCCAGCGAGGGATGGACCACTGGAGGCGCCACTGTCATCATCATAGGAGACAACTTCTTTGACGGCCTGCAAGTCGTGTTCGGGACCATGCTTGTATGGAGCGAGGTACGAAGCCTGTTTGGATCGGGTTGATGATTCAATATGTAGTCTTTTATTACCGTTTCGATCATGCTTCCACTGAAACCTCATTTTAGTCACAAAAACACATATGTCAAAATTATTAAATAAATTCTATCTCACAGATATGGCATCTTATCACGCCTATAGATCTAGCGTAGTTCGGCGTAACAACCAGGCTGATCATGTCTTTTGCTCCCCCTCTCTTATCAAGCTGATAACCCCCCACGCCATCCGAGTCCAGACCCCACCAAGGCACATCCCCGGCGTTGTGGAGGTCACGCTGTCCTACAAGTCAAAGCAGTTCTGCAAAGGTGCCCCTGGCAGATTCGTATATACCGGTGAGTTAAAAAAAATCTCTTATACTCTCCCCTATCTCTCCTCGGTCTCCGTCCATCCTCTGCTATAGACCTCTGGCTCTCCTCTCTTGCTCTGTCCATCCCTCTCTGCCCTCTATGCGGACGGCGCACTCGCTGCCGTGCATTCCAGTTGATAACAACCGACTAACCAGGGCCCTGCTTGTTGGAATGTCAAACAACACAACAGACTAACCAGGGCCCTGCTTGTTGGAATGTCAAACAACACAACAGACTAACCAGGGCCCTGCTTGTTGGAATGTCAAACAACACAACAGACTAACCAGGGCCCTGCTTGTTGGAATGTCAAACAACACAACCGACTAACCAGGGCCCTGCTTGTTGGAATGTCAACCGAAACAACCGACTAAAGGCCTATTCATAGTCTGGATTTTCGGTGATGAGGTGACCACCGGAGCTGAAATAACATTGAGCGGTGGTGAGTAAAAACAGAGAGAAGGGCTGGAGCGGTGGCGGTGGTTTGCTCTTCACCGCGGCACGTGACGTCATGTTGTAGTTCGGTGGTCACCTAACCACCGTAAATCCAGACTATGTATGAGCCTTAACCAGGGCCCTGCTCGTTGGAATGTCAACCGAAACAACCGACTAACCAGGGCCCTGCTCGTTGGAATGTCAACCGAAACAACCGACTAACCAGGGCCCTGCTTGTTGGAATGTCAACCGAAACAACCGACTAACCAGGGCCCTGCTTGTTGGAATGTCAACCAAAACAACCGACTAACCAGGGCCCTGCTTGTTGGAATGTCAACCGAAACAACCGACTAACCAGGGCCCTGCTTGTTGGAATGTCAACCGACTAACCAGGGCCCTGCTTGTTGGAATGTCAAACGTGTGAGATCTGCACGGCTAGCTAAAATGTGTTTGGTGGAGAGGGGCTTCTATACCAGTGCAACCTGATCCCTCCCCGACCTGCCATTATACAGGGGCGCTGCCAAGCTCTGTTAAACTCAAGCTGTCCGGATAAGTCGTTCTGCCAATTCTATTTATCTACCCCCCCCCCCCCCCCACACCACCACCCCTATGAGATAGACCGTAAGACAGCCTTTTCTGTTAATTTGTGGATTTCATAAGGCACAGAGTAGTTTCATTTTTATATAAATCAGATTGGAATGGGGCATATTAAACGTGGTGTGTGTATGTGTGTGTGCGCGTGTGTGTGTGTGAATGTGTGTGTGTGTGTGTGTCTTTGTGTCTGTGCATGTGCCAGGGCAAGTGAATGTGTGGGAGAATCAGGAAGAACAGGCGCAGAAAGTGAGCACTGTGTGTGTGTGTGTGTGTGTGTGTGAGAGAGAGAGAGAGAGAGAGAGAGAGAGACGTGTGTCACACTATATAAGTAAGGGGTCTGATTATCTTGGCTAACAGAAGGAAGTGGTGGTCTTATCTGTCATCATTGGTGAGCAGGCAGAGGTCGCGGGGGTCACAGCCCGTCTGACCTGGAAGCCTCTGTCTGCTCCAACTCTGATGGGCAGAATGAGACGAGGGCAGCGTCAATGTACCCCCCCCCCCCCTCCCCCCTCCAGCCCCCGCAGGCCTCCAACGCAGCACTGGCCTTGAGCCCCCCCCCCCCACACCCCGCCCCTCCCTGAACCCCTAACCAGACGCCTCCATCCTGGGGGCAGCTGTTTCTCATCAAGTCCCTCCCAACGAACCCCTCCTTCCCCCCCCCCCCCCCCCCCATCACAGCCATCCGTCCCCTTCCCCTCCAACCGTGCAGTCTGGCCCGGCTCTCCTGCGTTTAACCTCCCCTAGCAGGAGCAGAGCAGAGGCCAACAAGGCACCAGGATAATGAAACAAGAGTGTAGTGTGCTGCGTTTAAGTGTATGTATGTGTGTGTGCGCGTACGCGTGTGTGCGTGAGAGAGACTCACATGTGTGCATCTGTGTGTGTGTGTGTACATGTGTTAGCGCAAAGCCCTGGGAAGGTGTATAAGTTAAGACATTAATGGCTTCTATAGCACCCCGGTGAAAGTGCCTGGTCCCTTAAGAACAGACCCCATTAGTCACACAGGCTAAGCGGATTGGGATGATTACCATCAGGTTTTACTGGGGAAACGTGTCCCCTTCCTTCTATCCCTGTTGATTTTCTCCCCCATTCTTCTCCCCGTCTTCCATGGGCTTCCTACTCTCTTCCAGTTAGTATGAAGATACAATTACCCCGGGAGGCAATGGTGGTACAATTGATTAGTGCGGTGAATTAAAAGAGAAAGTCACCAATAGACAGGTCCGGCTCCTCCGCCACGCTTGCTATTCCCTGTGTGGCTCGCCCTGATTGTACAAGGGGTCGTCACTTGAGAGAATGAGGCCGTTAGTGAGCTCGGAACGCTTAACGACAGAATTAGCTTACCACTGATTCCATATGTACAGTAATTGCTAGGTGATAGGATATTAGCTACCTCTCTCAGACAGTAAAATGTAAGCATGGGCTGATGGCTCGCTCGCTCGCTCGCCGTGAATGCGAAGGCGACTGGATCATGGATGTATTTAAGAATGAAGCAGCTCATTTCAGACCACGGAGCTGCTGTCCTTCTGTATTAATGGACTCTGAGCAAACATTCTACGTCACGGGTAATGAAATAGATTAGAAATGTCCCCCAGTTAAAATGGCAAATTGGATGAGCCAGAAAGGGCATGTATGTAGTGACATTGTGGCGGTGCTGGCAATTTTGGTGTCTTAAGCCTAGTTCATTTTAAGCCGGATTTATGGGTTTAGCACACTGAAAATAGCCAATTTACAAGCTCACATCGTGACACATTGTGTGCTTGTAGATCGGCTATTTCCCCGCACATGATACCATTGTACAACAGAGCATAAATTAAGGATTTACTATATTGCGGCAAAAAAATCTCAACATTCTGAATTACCCCTTAGGGTATTTCAACCGAGTGGCCTGCAGGCACTGAGGTGTGCTAGCTAATTAGGTGTTTCCATCCTTGCTACTTATTTATTTTTATCGCCCCAAAATGGTCTAAAAACCTTCACAAAGACATTGTACCTTGTGTTACTTTGTTGTGTTTCGTTAGTGCACCTGATGGCCAGGGTTGAATGTTTGATGCCACTGGCCCAGGTTATTGTGCTACTTACTGTAAATTGTGGAGTAACCCCCCATGGCCGCACGCACGCCACCGCCATGCTCAGCACTAAATATAGTATCCCATTCACACATCATCATCGACTGAGCCACAAGTTAATAGGAACAGAGAAATTAGACCAAATCTGAAAGACCTGTACAAGCCCACAAACTGTGTTACGTCAGAGCTCCTCTGCATCCGCACAAAATAACAAAAAAGATTATTATTATTTTTCGTTTAACATATCAAAGATTTTGAACATAGTCTGGCCATGACATAGCAGACAGGTTCCCAGAAGGTGGCTTATACCCATTTCCTGTTCTGATTCATTGTCCCCAATAGCTTCGTTCCATTGTCTCAGAATGGGAAACACAAATGACGCACGGTCACGCCGCACTTTTATTCTACCTACTGTATGAGCGAGGATTCTGCCAATGCATTTCAATGGGAATGGAGCTGTTTGCTGACATTTGTGGAATTCCGCAATAGAATAATAAAAAAATAAGCTCTATTACCATTGAAATGCATTGACAGAACCCGCCCTCATAGGCAAAATAAAAGTGCGGTCTGTTTTGGATTTTGAATATCTGCCAATACCAATTTTTCCCGATCCGATATTTATATTTTTATAGAACACTTATGCCATATCACAATAGACCAAAATCCAAAATCACTGACAATATCCAGTCTAATATCATGATATGGATAAAACATTGATACTAGGGATGTCCCGATCACGTTTTTCTGCTCTCGGTCCGATTTCCGATCATTTGAAAATGACGTGATCGGCCCCGATTTCCGATCACGTGATGGGATCTGGACAACCCTAGCCACAGGGAGGGGGGGGGGGGGATGTCCCAGCACTATTGGGAGATGCCTGGTCTATTTATCGATTCATTTTTCCCGACCGGCGCTGGTGCATGTCATGGTCTTGCACTGTTTCCATTTAGCTGCGCAATAGTTGTATTGGCTGCAGTAACTAACTGCAGTTGCTCTTAGCTTCAACTTGATCAAGGTGTCATGACGTTGTCATAACCCCCCCCCCCCCCCCCCCCACACACACACACACACACACACGTCCCTGACGGCGCCACTGGCCACAACGCATCAGACATTGAGTAACATCAGCCTTCAATTCCACAGACAAAAAACAGAGTCACTGCACATGATTAGTTGCAGTTGCCACCCGGCCTTTGAGCCCATGCAATACAACAGCAACAGAGCAATAGCATGAATCCAATTAGTAGGCTATGTACGGCATAGCAACAGACAATGACAAGCTGCAACATCAGCAGCAGCAAGAGCTTTGATCAGTAGAGTAAGGTGAGATAATTAAAATGTTCTTTACAAACTACATACATCCTCAAAGATTTCACCAAATCAATGGCATTATACACACAGGTCCAGTCCTGCCTGTAAAAGGCTGTGCTTATACCTCTCAAACACTGGAGAATGTGTTGCACAGAAAAATATTAGCTGCTGGAAATATAGCTGCTGGATTCTCAAATAATTAAATATTCATGATTAACAATGTTCTATCATTGTGTAATTCAAGCAATTTGCAGCTATATTGCATTTTAATCTGCATACTAAGAGTACATGCATGCATGCATGCTTGTGTGTGTGTGTGTGCGAGCGTGCGCATGTGTGTGTGTGTGTGTGTGTGTGTGTGTGTGCATGTGCGTGTGTGTGTGTGTGTGCATGCAGCCAGGAGGAAGGGAATGCATTTGGTAGAACTTTGTATATTTATTTTCGGTTTCACCTGGCGACCTTCCTTCGACCTTTGATTGTGTGGCCAAGTATTTTGGGGGAGGGAAAAAAGTGTGTGCTTGAGCACAGGAGTATAATAATTTGGAACAGAGGACAAGTGTGACGCAGATGAGCTAGCTGGTGTGTGCAGCGAGGGGTGAGGATGCTGCATGCTGCCCCCTAATGAGAGGTTGCCCCAGGCGCCCTGCCTGTGTCGCCTATATGCCGAGGACCGCCACTGAGCGACATGCCCTCCAGAAAACGTTCCGGCGTCGCGTAGGAGAGAGCGAGAGAGCGCCATGTGCATATCAAAGGTTTATTTATCAAAGCCAAGCGTGACTTTTCAACATGCCTTGAGTCGAGGAGTGCCTTTTAAGATGGTTATAAGACCCTTCTTATTTTCATGTTGACTCTTCTCGCCCCCACCGCCCTAATTGTGGAGATTTAACTTGCTCAATTTAAGAAATTATCACAAATTACTAAGAGTCAACATAGAGGAGACTGCAGTCAATTGGAACAGCAGAGGGACACGTCCTCACTCGGGTTTAGTACCCTGGAACACCTCCAAAACTCACAATCCATTCTCAGGAGCGAGCGGCCAGCAGTATACATCAAATAATCCTGTAGCAGGCATTGACTGCATTGAATGTCTGAAACACTAATGAGACACACATACGTACTACATAAAACTTCAGCAGAGACGGTACTTTACTCATTAATTGGCACTACTTTTCTCTCTCTCTCTCTCTCTCTCTCTCACTCTCTCTTTTTATTTTAAGAATGACATGGTACAGTATAGCTATTTAGTGATGCAGCCTGTACCATTTCTACCTTCTAACACAACGTGTTGTCCCTGGGAGGGAGCTGGCTTGTCCTCAGCCTAATCCATGTATTGGTTATCCATTGGTCAGGACAGCTGGTAGAACCAACTGTCAGCAAGGTTGTAGAAAATCAAAAGGAGAAAGGCCTTGCTCTTCCCAGGTCAATACTTCACACTTTATTAAGCACTGCATAGTGTACGTGCTTGTTTGATCATATACATGTGTGTATGTATGTACAGTATGAATGTATTAATTTGTGTGTGCGTGTCAGTGAGTGAGTGAGTGAGTGAGTGAGTGAGTACAGTAAGTGTGTGTGTGTGTGTGCGTGTGCAATATAGTGTATATTCTGTACGAAAAGGCTTCAATTTGCAACCTCATTTGTGGCACTCTAACCTTTTCACCACATATATACCATACCCCTTATACGAAAGGGTAAATCATAAATAAAAACTTTGACTGACCAATTTATCCAATTTGAGCCCCTAATTGCATCAGAGCTTTTGGTTCTCTATCTTGGCCAGGTTTCCATGAGAACCTGCCTCCTGGGGCAGTGATGCAGGCCCTTGGTAATATGGTTCTGCTAGCGGTCCTAACACACTCAGACACTATTTATCCTAATCAGTGACATCCACATAACCAGGATTGCTTAAAATGAACCCCTTCCGCGCCCCCAGAAAACGCACATTTACCGGGACCCCATTTGTCACGGGCAAATTGAGGGTCAGTAAACTACGCCCGTATCCTCTGGTGGGGATCCGAGACATGCATCATAACGTTAGGAGAGAATGATTGGCGAAGGCGAGCTGTCACACATTTGTCAGAGGGAAGGGAACATTATTTGCTAATTTCCCAAGCTGGGCACTGACAGGGTGCTTCGTCTTCAGACCTTTGGTGACCAGCATGGCTTCTCGGCTATTAGTACAAGTCAAGTGATTTTTTTTTTCTTTTCCGCGCCCTCCTCTGTAAAGCGGTAGTATAACAAGAGCCATTTGTTCGACCTCGTGGAATCACAGCAGCACGCGGCGAAGGGTTTTGGATGGAGCCCGGCGCCACGTACAGTGAGTGGTCTCTTTGCCAGGCTGTAGTTGTAGGCCAGACAGCCTTGAGGGCTGATGGATCGCAAACTTTTCCCCGTCAAGGTGACGCTATCGACTCCACTGCACCAAAAATCTGACAAAATGGGTATGAGGCAGCCATTCATCAACATAAGGACAAAAGGGTCATATGTGCTTCACTCAATACTGGTGGAGATCAAGAAATGTCAGTGCTGTAAGGGGCTTGGGAAAGGAAGATCTTAATAGTGGCAGGAGCAGGACCTTTTCTTTTTGTATATACTGAAACTGTATCTCACTGCTGTGGCTCTTACATTGCTAATATAAAAAAAGAAAAAGATATGTTATACAGTTAATAGACGAACGGTACTGGAGTACGGAGTCGACCAAACTCTGGATAAGCGAAGGAAGATGGATGGATAGATGAACAGTAGGTTTTGACCCAGACTGGTCAAGTCCTCTGTCCTCTCCACAGCAAAGCAGAGATATAAATAGTGACATATATATCCAGGCCTCAAATCCAAAATTAAACACATTTTCTGTTCCACTCTTAGAAAGATTTTTTTTACTGTATGCAGCAGTATATTACTGCAGACTAAATGGTTGAATAAACAAACAAACAAACATTGAGGTCTTTATCGAGGCACATCAGATGCAAAAGGGTCCCACCATGGGGCACTTTGAAGCCCCGGATAAAAGAGGAGGGCCGATCTGATGGAGAGCTTCCTCTTCATTTCCTCTCCTGCAGGGTTGGGCTTGGTACTCGTCGGTGACGAGGGTGTGACCATACCGCAAAACAAGATATGCTATAATCAAAGGCATTCAGGGAGTTATGTAAACAGATCATCCATAAAGGAGGAGGACTCGAAGACGCACACCAAAGTGTCGCCGTGTAACATTCAAAGACCCGGCCGGGCCTGTCCAATTTGAAAATCCTGAAAATGTAATGCGGGATACGCCTCTAAATTGATTTCTTTTTTTTCTTTTCCCATAATACACCCTGCTGTGAGAACCACACCGACATGGATGAAATAGGCAGCTTTATAACTGTCTTCACTACAGTTAAGTAGGTCATAACCATCTTCTCAACTGGTTTCTTTAGCACGTGTTGGAAGTCTAGCATGTTATCCAAGCTACTCCGTACCTGCCTGTCTCATTACGACTCTGGTATTTAGCACTTCCTCCGCGGGAGTGAAGGAGACAGTCGTGAGGCTGAGTTAGACGGGCTCAGTTTGAAGGCCTCGTGTGCTTGTGTGGATCGCGACAAGGTTCCGGGGAGGAAGGTCCTTGTGTCCAATTAGAGAGGCTGACGTGACACGCGCGCTCTTAACTCCCCCACTGTCAGCCGGCTTGTCAGGTGGGCTTTGGCAAGCACACTGTGGCATTATTCCACAGCGTGTTATCAGCAAGTGACCTGTGAAATCCAGCGCCGGGGAAATTGATTGAAATAAGCACTCACACTTGAGCACGTCTTTTATCCGTTACATCTCTCTGTGAAATATATCGTTGGTATCTTTTAAGAGAAAAATGAAGGCAGGAGTGTGTGTGTTTTTTTCCCCCCCTTTTTTTTGCTATAAGGATGGTATTCATTGATTTGATTTTAATTGGACCCACTTTTTGTCCCACGGTATTGTTAGATGTCTGTCTTCTAATGGTTCTTTAAATGGATTGTCCTTACGAAGTCACAGCATCAGTCCTCTGCCAAAGGAAAGAGAAACGGGGGGAGGGTGGGGGGAGGGTAGCACTTGATAGACGAGGATCTCTCCCCTCCTCCCTTGTATCCCTCCCTCCCCTTCTTGCCCCATTTTCAGTATGTTCCACACCCAACGGGCTTTAAAAAAGAACTCCACCCCTCCCTCTCACCCCCCCCCACCCCCACACCCCTACCCCCAGCACATTTTGATTGAAATTCATCGGCAAGTTTATTGAGAAATGAATGAGGGAGGCCGCGCGGTATTGACTTTGAGAGGAAAACACAACTCATCTTGAATGAGGGGGAAAACGCGGCCGTAATTTAGCCGTCATCGATCCGTGCCCCGTCCATGTATTGATCTTCATTTTACAATATTAATTTGCGCCCGCAATCAGCTGTGAAGGGAACCCATTTGATTTTCTGTTGGACGGTAATGTGTGAAAGTCCAGCGGTGTCCTCAGAGAAGTGGCGCACTTACTTTAGATGTCAGGAAAGCGATTGAACAGGTGTCTTCTCCCATTTTCTAATAACACCGCCAATGATGAGGAGTAGATTTTGAGTATGGATGTGCAGTCTGTGCCACGGCTCCCCCTTTTAACCGTGTTAATTACATTTTATCTGTTTGCAGGAGCAATATCTGCAGCAGACTGTAACTGTCTAGGTTTTTTCTTTTTTCATCTGTATTGGCTCAAAGTTCATGAAATTTCAATGAACATTGATCTGTCTCCATTGATTTATCTTAACTGCAGATCTTTGAAATTTTAATTTCCTGTTCATCTCAAGACTGCGGGAGATGGAATCACTCAGTGCTAACTGGCTGCTGTGGATGGAGATGATATGGTCAGTGTTAAAACAGTTAAGGTTTGCTTTGCGTGGGTTTGCAGTGAAACATTCCAATTTGGCTTGGTTTGGATTTTTTTTTAAGGCGGTGTCCTGTCTCTGCATGCGTGTTTTCTACTCAAAGAATATATAAAATCTGGAGCCGCATGACTTCTTAATACCTTACCTTCTCAACACGTATTAAAAAAGTTTGACCACCTCTAGTAACCCTGAGATAATATTGGCTTCGTTCCTTTCTCCCACTGTCTCTCACTGAACTGGCCAAAACGACACACCGGTCAGATGAGGTCATTTGTTGTGGCGATGATACGGCGACCTTCATCTGTCTAACAGGCTGCAGGTGCCCCAGCTGGACCGCTTTGACTCGTTACAACATGCAATAACACTTGAATGAACTTCTGTCTGTCTGCTATTTATCTGTCTTCCCCCCTTTTTCCCCAACTCCCACTCCACCTCTAATTTGTGTTAAGGGGGAAGGAAAAAAACTGCTCAATGGTGTAGGAGGAGTGGAGATAAGCTCGAAGCAGTTAAGTATAATTAGCGAAAGTAATAGCTGGCAAATGGCAACAAGGCTAGGTTTTTATCTCCTGGAAAGATAGAGTTATCGTAATAAGCTTTAATGGCTGGCAGGAATGCTAGCGCGCCGTGCACGCTTCCATTCAAGCCCGTAGACTTAACGAGGAACAATTTCCCTTAAATTTACTGCTTTGCTCAAAACATTTCCCCATGTTTATACCCTGATACTGTAAGTCAATACGTCACGTTCAATCCACTTCCATATAGACCGAGGGGCGCACAAAGCACAGCCGCAGAGTATTGCCATGTAAGCACTTCTATCTGCCAACGACGGCCATGTTACACTGTTCCTGTGGAGCGGTTACTCATGTCCTATTTCTGGAGAACATGGGGAAGAGGCAGCAGACCATGTTCAGACGCCATGTTCAGGCCATCCACTCTGCATTTTAAGCAAAGTGGCTTTGGGTGGGGTGGCTGGGGATTGGGGAGGGGGGGGTTTGGTGGAGTGGGAATTGGTGGGAGAAAATGTGTTAAGTGCACCGAGAAATGACAGAGTAGATTAAAGGTATATTCAGTGATTTCACTTAATTCAAATATCACTAATGTTTTTGTGTTGTTGTGATAATCCTCTCTACTATAGTGTGCTGACCATATAAGGAGTTCCTCCCTGTCCCCAGTTAACCCCTGGGGGTCAAAAAACCTTAGGTTTCGTTTTTGACTCTCTATCCTGATTGGACGAAAGGTTTGGGTCCCAGCCAAAAACGAAACCCAAGGTTTTTTGAGTGAAATCACTGAATATACCTTTAAGCAGTTTCGACTGAAAATAGCAATAATAGCAGCTCTACAAGCTCTCAATGCTCTGTGAGCTGGTAGATCGACTATTGGTCGAACCGGCTATTCATCGTATGGCGGAATATATAGGGCTTAAGTGATTAGCGGGTTACATCAAAATAAGACTGGGAAGTGCACATCCCATGCAAAGGAATTCCACTGAACCCTTGCCATTGTGTGCCGTGCGTGTGTTGCCATGCGTGTGCGTGTGTGTGTGTGTGTGTGATATTCAAAATTGGAAATGATATGGTCACAGCTGCTCACCAGGTCATGCATTCCATTTCATCATATTCTTGAAACATGAGCGTTCATTCTCCAAAGTGAAGAAATTACTGAAATATTCATACCAAAGTTTGCTTCCTAACCTTCAGCCCTTCGGCGGAGAACTCACTTAGCATGTTCACGTGATTCACGAATTTGACAGTACTTTTTTTTTTTTTTACCCTTCAACCATCGTCCATATAAATTGAAACATCTTCACAGTCACTTTGTTGTGTGTTATTGCTTTGGTTAAATTCTAATGAGCACCGAATGAAACCATGGAAACTACCATAATTTGTGAACAATTATATTCCTTTACAAATAACCCAAGCAGGGACAAGAAGACGAGAAAATAGATTTTAAGTGGTGTAATTGAACAAACGGCCAACGTGTCTGAAGTTGAACAGAAGATGAGAGAAAATGAAAATTCTATTAGTCCTTATCATTCATTCTGCCTCCGCCCCCCCTCCCCCCCCTCTCTCTCTCCCTCTCTCTCTCTTCATCTCCCCTGCAGAGTGTATTCAAATGCAGAACCTGCCTTTACCTCCCCGTGTCTCTTTTTCTCTAATTATCCATGAGGTCAGTAAGCAAAATGGGGAAGAAGCCAGGAGATCAATACAAATTATCCCTGAGCAAACCAGTGCTGACAGTTTGAATTGCAGCATATGTTTACCCAAAATCAGGCAATTTATCTTAATATCAGGCGAGTAATGCAGCAGGGGTGAGAGGTCACACAATCTCTCCACCTCATAATTACCCGCCTCTAAAACAGGAAAGTGGTATTGATTGGCCGCGGGCCGGGAAGCGGGCGTGACTGGAACGTGCCAGCGAACACCCCCAACCCCCCCCCCCCCCCACCCCCCACCAACGCACCTCCTCCCTCCACCACTCCTTGGTCCCTCCTCCCCTCGGCTAGACTCCCCACCCAGAGCAGGATTTATGGGCTGTGTGCTGAGGGTTTCATGTTTCCTCACAGCGGCCGAGAACACCTCATAGGCAGGAGGGGTACAGCCGCCCACCATCGCCGCCGCCGCGCCACCTCCACAGCATTGTGTTTGGAGGGACGAGGAGGAGCGCCAGACTAATTTTGGCGTGTGTTGGAGTCATACAAGGGCATCACGGAGCTCAGAGCTAAATTAGTTCTGTTATATCTTTGGAAGGAAGAGTGAAGTCTGGACTGTGAATGTTTGCTGAAAAGAAAAAGGGTCATCAGGAGTCCAAGAGGCTGGCAGTAAAGTTAAAGGCTGTGTAAAGGGTTACAGTATGTGGAGCGTGTGTGTGTGGTGAATTGTGGTATAAAATAAGTGCTGTTCAAATGACCCATTGGAAAAACAAGAGCAAAAGAAAGAAAGGACTATTGGCTTTAAAAATTGTAAACATGGCAGTATTGCTTAGCATATTCATCTCCTTAACGTGATAAATACTGTAACACACATTGCACATTTATTGTCCCGAACGAATACAAGTGCTCAGTATATATCATCAGCGACTCTTATAGGATTATTGACGCGGTCTGTGTCTGTCCGCGCCAGCGTACATGCTACGACTACAGAACTGTCAACTCATCAACTGACAGCACCGTTTAGCACTAATGCAAGTCTCCATCAGCTGTCAAAAGCATTTGCATGAAATCAATAGCAGATGGCGGTCTGTGTCACCAATTTCATTACGCCGGGGTTGTTACAAAGATCATTTCCATGATAGATGAGATGGCGACACGTCGGCACGCGTAGATCATGGCCGATACGCGGACTCGCAAATCCCCCACACCGAAAAAACCCCCAAAAAAACCTATGAGACGTATGGTTAATTCATACTCCGTCGTACCATGGTGTCACACACACCGAAAATAGCAGATCTACAAGCACACACACACACACACACCATATTTTCGGCGTGTGACGTCGCCGCACGACAAAGTATAAATCAGGCTTCGTTCATAAAACATAACTAATTACAATTAAGTCCTGAGTGTTCAGTTTCACTCTGAAAGGTTATACATTTCATTGTTAAATTGACAGTCAGGATTTTGCCGTGTACGGTCAATAACCCTGCATGCATGCATTCAGACACTTTATTATAAGCCTGTTGTCACATACTGTACTGTATAGAAAAATAATGCATTACGCACACAGTAGTCCAAGACGAAAACTTTTCCATGTCCTCCACATCACGTTTCTTATAAGTGTAGGATATTGAATGTGTGCGTGTGTATGTATGTATGTATACACACACACACACACACACACACACACACACACACACACACACACACACACACACACACACACACACACACACACACACACACACACACACACACACACACACACAGCATATGTATGGCACAGGGGCATCGTTATCATTGGAAAGGCAACATAAAAAGGTACACCTTATCCAACCTCGCGGTCGGCCTCGTCCTGTACAGTATGTACGTCTCTCCGGCTGTGTTCCCAGCATGCCTGGCGGGTTGTGCTAGGCCCCAGCTGAAGCAGAGGACAGGAGAGCGTGATGTATCACCCTGAGAGAGCCCACTGACAGCCTCTGATGATGGATGGCCTGATTATGGAGTGCTTTTTACACATATACAATTTACATCACACTGAGCAGCGGGGTCTGGCAGGGCTACCGCCGTATACACACACACGCGCACGCACGCGCACACACACACACACACACACACACACACACACACACACACACACACACACACACACACACACACACACACACACACGGACCAACAAAAAACACACGGGTGTGTCCGTGCTGCATGTGTGCACGTCGTGGTGCACACACAGGACTGCCACAGTGCATAGATAAGAAAGGGGGTGGAAATAACAAAAGAAAGAGGGCAAACTCCTGGCTACAGTCTTGTCATGTACAATCAATACTGCTGATCAATCCTTTATTAAAGGAGAAGATGGCGTTCCCCTGTGTTTCCCAAAGCCGACCCATGTCGTTTTGGCATGCATGATGACATGTCAAATCAGATTTCCAGGGGTGTATGTTGTTGTGGCGTGGGGTTTATTGAGGTGTGTGCGTGCGTGTGTGTGTGTGTGTGTGTGTGTGTGTGTGTGTGTGTGTGTGGGGAGGTGATACACGTATCACTGTACGAGCAAGCTAGATCCTTACTATTGATTAGTACCCTGCATTGTCCACGCTTGGACACGTAATTGCTCCACTTGATCATGCTTGAGCTAGCAATTACTGTATTTCGGCCTTTTTTTGCACAAGTACTGCATTTTTGACCATGTGACAGCATGCTGTGTGTGTGTGTGTGTGTGTGTGTGTGTTGTGTGGAGATTTGCTGCATGCATTTATACAAGCGAGACAGAATGTAAGAAAGAAAGTACCAGAAAGCGTTTGAGCGAGTGAGAAAGTTAACACAGATATGCACATCATTCCTTATTTCCCCTTCGCTGCACCTGCCGCGGCGCCCCCCACAGCCCTGCACCCCACGCGGCACCGCCTCGCTGTGTGTGTGTTTGGCGCTCCATGGCCTGCCCTTCCACGCCCGCGCGTTTCTCTGTGGCGTTCTGCAGGTTCACAGAGCCACTGTGTGGTGTTAATGCCGAAATTACATGCTGAGTAATGAGTGATGGCCCAAATTACAGGCTGAACAATGAATAGAGGCAGGCAGCTCTTATTAGTCTCCACAGAAAGCCATTGATTTATGAAGCGCCTCCACTCAGCGGAGTTACTCTCCTGAAAATGATATCTACATTGAGAAGTGATGTTCTCTATTAAGTCGTCGTCCCCCCCACCCTTTACAACTGCTCCCTCCCCCCCCCCCCCCCTCCTCTTCTCCCTACTCTCCCCCGTGCCCTCCCCTGCCTGATTTCCCCGTCCCTGTCTACGGGTGTACACATGATTGTTTAGACTCTTGGCGGGGCTGTAAGGGAAGCCTTCAATTACCCATTAGGACTGTCAGACATAAAACGCCCCTGCTCTCACCCAAAGTCTGGGTTATGATTCATTTACTTTGTGGCTCTGATTCATCGCCCAATATGCCTCCGTGCCCCAGATTACTATTTGAGGGGTGGGAGAGATTAATGGCTCCGCGGGATCCATCGCCGTATTTCAACGTGGGCCCTGCGACGTCGCAGGCGCGGCTCGGGTTTTGCGGGGAGAAAACTGGGGGGTGAAATGACAGCAACTTACTGTAGATCAATGCACGGACAGCCGTTCACAGATTATTAAAGCTCTGTTAGATTAGAAGACCACCGCGTTGTAGTTTGCTGTAGTCAATATTCCGGAGAATATATATACTGTATATAAAAAGAGAGTGAGAGAGAGCGAGAGATAGGGAGTGGGGGGGGGGGGGTGAGCCCCCCTCTGAAAGATTCTCAGACTGATGTAGGTCATCACGGCTGTTAATGGAATAACACTCTGTGACACAAGTGTCAGAGGAGCCCGTGTCATTTTGCTTCTGCCCCCCTCCCCCCACACACACACGCACGCACGCACGCACGCCCTGAGCCGCTTCTGTTTCATAAAACATTGTTTCACCCCCGAGAGTTCTTTGAAATTAGGTATTCTGGAAATTACTTTAGTACAGTAAACTCCAACCGATTTCTCAATTAGTTTTTTTTATCCCCCATCATCTCTCAGGCTAAATTAAAGGGCTTGATATAGTTTGCGTGCGTGCGGTATCTATCTTGCACCAAAAAACTGCAGATCTACAAGCTCTACAATGCATTGCACTGCTGTGACACGTTTTTGAGCTTGTAGAGTGTAAATCCGACATCAGTCATGAAACCTTACTGGATATTCCGCCCTGTGCTTTCAGCCCTGAACGAGCCCACCATCGACTATGGCTTCCAGAGGCTGCAGAAGGTCATACCCAGGCACCCAGGCGACCCCGAGAGGTTACCGAAGGTCAGTACCACGTCTAATCTCCATGCACATTAACATCCTCAGTGTTAAAGGACCTATAACATACAATTGTAGTGTCTTTTGAGCTCCCCTGTGTATTTTCTATCCCCACAAATATGCAATTTTGAACAATCGGGATCTCTCATCATATAGGCCGGGCTTTTATGGAAATTGCTCTCAGGAACAGCTCAACTGATTTGGTCGTATTTGTGATGTCATCAATGTCACCCTACTTTGTATAATTCCTCCCTCTCTTCAGTCTTCAGTTCCAAATTTGCATTTCCACTTTGTTTACAATGTCCGCCATTGCTGATCTAGCATCAGTATTATTTAATACAGAAGGATGGTCTTCCTGCTTTTTTTGTCGCACCTCCAATGGTGCCATGGAGGACTATGCATGGCAGGGGCGTCCTCTTCCCTGAGCCAAGCCTAAGCCTGACCGCATACCAGACACATAGATTAAATAAGTTGCATATCAGCACCCCCACCACCTCAGGACATTGTGGTACTGCAGCTGAAACAGCTTCAGAAGCAAAAAGAAATGCCATGGAGTGGTTATATCAGAGTGGTGATTGAGGCTCAAACCATTAGAAATAAGTTTAAGGAACATAGACAATATGATATTAAATATTAAAAACTGTTTTAAAATTCACGTTATAGCTGCTTTAATTCTGAGGGATAGAATGGACCCCTACGGATCTATTTGGGTCCAATTGTTCTCAGAGTAACTTTATAGACACGAAACAAAATGGCACCAAATTGTATGACTATGTATGTATCGCTATTCAACCTGTGACAAACGAACATCCACCGCTGTAGCCATGCGACACAACAGCAACAGTCGTAGAACCAAGAGTTCAAGCACTTTGAATGTGAATGTGAAAGCAAAGCACATGAATGCCCAAGGAAAATACTGTGGCCCTGAACAGCTTTGCAACCCCCCAACCAGCAGTGGGGGTAATGGTATTGGTTTTGTGCGAGGAGACAGGCGTAAACTCTCTGTGTGGTAAAATAGCTCAATCAGACGTTTTCCTCTCCAGTAGTCTGTGGAGATGGTAATCTGGTCAGAGTCGTCGTCTGCACCCTCATTACCCCACTCATGTTTTCCTTTCATTTTCCACAGCTCGATTTGGTTTAATCTTTTGTTTACAGAACCCTGTGCCGTAAACCCTCTGGTCTTAGTGTGGCTAATAGACAAAGACTGCATGTTATTATGCATTGGCTCTCTTAGTGTTTTCGTTTTAACGCCAGTGAAGGAGTCCGTTTGAAACCCATTTGGTGTGGCACCGGCACATAGATAGCTCGCTAAATTGATGGACCTGATCGAGGACCAAAACTTTTCCTTCCCCCCCCCCCCCCCCCCCATCGGAAGCTCTTTGATCGTCTTACTCCTTCCATTTCCTATTGATAACATCTATATGTGCTTTCACTAATTGCCACCCTGCTACAGTAGTCCTCATTTCAGTGGCTGGCATGCCAGATGCGTCAATGGTAATATTATGACTGATTAGTTTGTTCAAAGTCCCATGGCATGTAGTAAAGCGGTGACCACCGCCGAATTTTAATAATACCGTAAAACCTTTAAAGACCTTATCTATTAAACCCCAGCATGCAACACAGCAATATCATTAACATCCAACGGACAATTTAATAAAGAACAGACCATGGGGTTACCTATAGATAGACGTTTGACCAAGTCAATTTGAAGAGATCATATAGGACATCACAGCCAGTCCCTGGTACACAATATGAAGTGTTTCAATTAGACGCAGTCCCCATGGAGACAGTAACCACCACCTGGACATGAAATGTAGCTCTAATTTTAACTGTAAACGCTGACCAAATGGGAAAGTGCATTCACCTCCAATATCACAATAACACTTTGGACACCGCAGCCCTACACAGTATCTCGCTGAACTCTCAATTTTCTAAGTCGGAGTGTCTTTGCCAAATCCACAACATAACATACAAATACGAAGCGCAATAATGTTAAACATAGGTTTATTACAGCGAAGCATTGCTTCTTCCTGCGAATACAAAGCGCCTTTGGCTGCGAGGACAGATTTTGACACTGAGCCCAAGATTAGTTTTCCTGGGTGCACGCGTACACTTAATATAGCAAGGTCTCCCAGCCTTTGCATGAAACAATCACAGAGTGAGATGAAACCCTGCACTTCCAATAAACAACATAAATATTTGATTTGCTCTCTAATGGACCCAAATATGGGGTTCAGGGGGCATGTAAATGATCCCACCAAGTGATTCGTCATTGTTAAGCTTGCCATCTGAGGGTCGGCTCTCGGGGTCAAAAGCACATTCCCAATAAAACAGCCCGCGGCGGGCTTGAAGCTGGCGGGCCGAGGCTGGCAATGCATGTACGTTTGGAATGAGAACAGAGAGAGAACAGCATATAGAGAGCAGCCATTACAGGGTTGCAGGTGAGGTGGGGAGACTCTATAAAAAGGAGATGAGGCTTGGTGGATGTGCAGTGTGCATTAGCAGAAAGGCAAATCGACACCAAGCCCCCCCATACCCCCCTGCATCCAGCCCCCCCCCCCCCAATGACTTCACCCTCCAGTTGATAATATTACTGCGCTATTGATTTCCACCAGCCTCCTCCCTGGGACCAGTAAGACACGTGGTAATTGTAAGGAGACAGAAAGCCAATATGGGAGTGCTCATGGATAGCAAGGGATGCACGCTAATATTGTTGCTACACAGAGAAAAAAAAAAGGGGGGAAGCTGCCTCTGATTGAAGTTTACCTCGTAATTCTAAGACAACATCGTAGATGACAGTCCGACCCTGTGGGAGGGGTGCCAGATATAAAAATTCAATGCAAAGTCCAGGGTGAATATGAAAGTAATAAGTGTGAGCAGTCAAGTGATGAGAAAGGAGATTGGTTTGCGGGCATCGCGTTAAGTGAACAGAGACTTTGGAATTCACCCTCCTTTTTAAGATCTTGTTATAAAACAATTTTCTATTCATAATATAAAAAAGACAATTTATAATACCATTTTGTGCCCTCTGGCAGTAATGGACAAATAGACTGGATATCACATTATATCACACTCAATTTCTCGCTTCTGTAACAAATTAGATTCATTATGAAATTAAAAGCGGAAACTCAATATTGTTTTATTATTAAGCTGATTGCTTTGGATTCTTTTCTTTTCTCCCCAAAATGAGCATAAGCCCATTCTCTTCCAATTCTTTGTGTAATCCACAAGGAGAAAATATTACAAATGTGTTCATGTCAAGCAATTACCCATGTATTTAAATGAATCTCTCTTTCTGTGCTCTTTGAAGTACCTTCATCTAATGGCCCTATGCTTCTGAATGCATTCATTACCTCAGGCTAGAGCTAACAGAGTAATTGCCTTACAGTTTTATAATGGCATTAGCACTCCAAGCTACATAACCTAGGCCCCCTTTTATTAACTGTGATAATATAAATACAACATCCATGCTAATCTGCTGCTTGAAGAATCACGTTGAGACTATTTTAGACCACGTAACCTTCACATTAGACGGGTTTTTTTTAACAGCGCGTCATTTGTCAAGGGTTTCTGTACTTTTTCCCCCTCTCTTTCTTCTCTCAGCAGCAAAGGGAAAGAGCGTCTGAATCTTGCGGTGATCCGTCATCTGAACAATCCCCGTTTCAAAACATAGTTGTTGAACAACCAGACCTCTTTATGAGAAAAGCAAGGCGAACAATAGCAGAAATCTGTCACGCCTCTGTCACAGAACAACAGAGATCATTTGAGGCCTTTAATTGTTTCAATTTAACATGGTGCTTTCTGATATGTCTCCATGACAAGAAAGCCAATTACACTTATGCCAGAGCGGTATAGAGATTTACATGGAAATGCCCTCAGAACACTATTCCGTGTTAATCGTATTCACAGCATGAGCTGATACGCGTGAGGGCGCCTCGTCGGAAGACAACAAACTCCTCTGTTGATTGGGCGCCGCGCTTCTCATCATGCGCGGATATGACTAGGTTGCCACTTAAGCATAGCCTTGCGAGTCAGCTTGGTTAGTTAAGACGCCACGCGGTAAACGACAGATTAGGGATGAGAGGCAATATCGTTTTCTCTCCTCCTCTTTTTTCTCTCAAGCTGTCCTTATGTCGCTGCTGCAAAGTACCATATGGACAAGAAGGGAAGGACGTTTTACAGAGAATGAAACATGGCATGCGAACGTGACAGTCTTAATTGCTTTAATTGTTATTTAAAATTGAGAGCCATGTAGGAGATCTTGAAATATGATAGAATAGATTATTGGTAATTATTAACTGTGGGGAAAAAAAGACAGAAAACCACTTTATCTCACTCAGCGAGTGCGGGAGAAATCTGTTCTGCCTGATGAGAACACATCAAGACAGCTGGTCCTCTCATTTAGTCTACCTGCCTCACGACAACCATAATTCTTTATTTGTATGCAAACTAGATGCATGCAACGTTGAGCATACACACCAATTTCAGAGGTAAATGCCCATTCTAAGAGCCACCCATCCGATAACTTGGGGTGGATTAAGCGATATGTTTCTATAAGAGAGCATGGCACACGCTGGAAGTGGATTCTACAGTGATTCATCTTGATAAATCAAGGACTCTGGTAGATATGCTCCTCAGGATGAAAGGGCTGCTCATACACACGCTCCACATACACACCCCATACGCTGGCACTGTGGAAAAGCAGGCCAAGTCTTGGAGGCCGCTGTTTGAAGGCGCGAACGCTGTGTTTACATTCATTTACGGCAGCTGCCGTCTTAATCCCACACTGCTATTGCCAAGTGATGGAACACTTCAGACAAATTACCGAGGCCCCCGCAAAAGAAAACACAGCGAATGTGGGAAGAAAACAAGCACCATCTGAGATGTTTCTGGTGACAGATTTGCATTGCTTTTAACCAGGGTTCTGACAGCGAGAGTCGACAAATCTCTTGCTCTACGGCAGGTGACAACGAGAGAAACAGCCATGTCCCCACAACTTGCCTTTGTCAGATTAAAATGCACTCTAAATGGAGAGGAGATACAGCATTGCCGCCTTCTATATTATAAGGAAACAAAGAGAGCAGTTTCGCTCCTTGAGAGGGATTTAATTGTAAGTGCTCAATTCAAAGAGCTGATAAAGACACACAAACAGGCCCAAACCCCACCTAGCTGAAAGGGCTGAAACGGAGTGGGGGGGGACAGCAGCCAGAGCCAAGTCATTTTCAGTGTTAAGAGCCAAAGCAACACAGCTAATCCGCATTGTCAAGCGGGGGCAAGCATGCAGACATGGATAAGACCACATCCTGAGCATCCGTGTCCCCAAGGCACAAGCACCCAGCTCTCGCTAGGATGGGAAGTCATTTGTGAAGTCCTTTGCAACAGCCAGTCAAAGAGGTTAATTGAAAAATTCCTTAATGTCATTACGACAGAACTAGATTAACCCAGAGCTAATTCACTTTATTGTTCCGAAGAGAGGGGGAACTCGACGTTGAACTCCAAGAGCAAACGTGAAGCCCAGAATTAGGGGCGAGGTGTTGTGTGTGTGTTTTTTTAAAGGACTATGCCAGTTTAATTAAGATAGGGAACATTATTCACCGCTCCGCACGGTTGGAAGGAGCAAAGTGGTAGCGCTGTCTGAATTCAGCGCCGCTGCCTCTGAAAATCACGCTGGCTTTTATTTAGCCAAAAGGACAAAACTGTAACTACATCTTAAAGCTCAGCATAGCCTACTGTGCAATAATGGTTTGCGATACTCAAGTCTTGGCTTTTTCCTACTGTATATTCCACTGGGGCTGAATATAATCTGTTTAGAAATTAACATTTAATAACCCCTGTTTCCCCCCCCCCCCCCCCCCATCAGGAGGTTCTGCTGAAAAGAGCGGCAGATCTTGTTGAAGCCCTATATGGAATGCCCCACAACAATCAGGTTTGTACGCACGCACACGCACATGCACGCGCACAAGCACACACATGCACACGCACATGCGCGCACACACACACACACACACACACACACACACACACACACACACACACACACACACACACACACACACACACACACACACACACACACACACACACACACACACACACACGCACACGCACACACAGCATCAATGCGCTATATCTCTGGCTCATTGCCAAGTCAACTACCAGTGCAAATTCACAGGTTCCACACTGTCTCCAACAGGAATTTCCACCACTACTGTATGTGTGACTATAGGCTAGAACCAAGCTTTCAAAGCAAAGTAACCTATGACAATGGAGAGCCATAAATAACCAAAGCTAACTTCTCCGCGCTTCCCCCCCAGGAGATCATTCTGAAGAGGGCAGCTGACATCGCCGAGGCCCTGTACAGCGTTCCCCGCAACCACAACCAGATCCCCTCCCTCGCCAACACAGCCTCCCACGGCATGATGGGGGTCAACTCCTTCAGCAGTCAGCTAGCAGTCAACGTGTCCGAATCACAGGGGAACGACCAAGGTACGTTGCATTACGGTATGTCACAGCGGCACAGGCAACTCCTGAAACGCTTTTTTAACTGTTTAATTATGTCATTCAAATTGTCAAAGAATGTGAGAATAGCAGATAAAATCAGCTATTAATGCCATCCGATGTATGCCAATGTATTTAGGGCTTAAGTGGTTAACACTCAGGGCGCCAAGCCGCCCCATCACCCGCCAGATGAAGGGTTAGGATTTTACCCCTCAGATCGCCATACCCGCCATATGGCGGGTTATAAGGTTTATATCAACTCCAAGCAGCCGAATCTCAAAACTAACCTTTCCTGCTGTCCAGTTTGCTGTCTGGTCCATAGCCAATTATTCTACGATTCTGCCCTGCATTGGCTATGCTACTTTCGCTTTTAAATCTTACATGGAACTCAGACCAGCCTCTCTTCTTTAGTGTATTTAAAAAGAACGTTTTTGCTACTCACCAAAACAAAGGCGGGTTGTGTCATTAGAAAGCCTACTTTCCTTAGTGGACACACGTATAAATATTCTCTGGGCAATATCGGTAGAGGGCGCATTGGAGTAACTAATTGTATTTTTTTCCGGTGGAAATAAAATCCCTTTTTGGCCAAAAAGTACCGTTTATACGTGTGGTGGTGGGGGGCTCAGAGTGCGTACACTAAGGAAAGTAGGCTTTCTAATGACACAACCCGCCTTTGTTTTGGTGAGTAGCAAAAACGTTCTTTTTATTTACGCTAAAGAGGAGAGGCTGGTCTGAGTTCCATGTGAGAGTTAAAAGCGAAAGTAGCATAGCCAATACAGGGCAGAATCATAGAAGCATTGGCTATGGACCAGAGCTAGGCAGTGCCTACATTCTTCCCAGCATGAGGATGAATGTGCGCGCACCCCATAAGGATCCATTCATTCATTGTGGATTATTTGCTGCTTGTTTTCTCAGAAAAAATACTCCAAAGTTGTTGTTTTTGTCCAATCCGTCTGACATCTGATATAAATAGTGATTTATTTTTTATCGCATCGTGCTGACATATTACCGTTTATGGCGAAAGCTAAGACATGTCGGCTGCTGCTCGTGCAACTTTTTGCTCGTCCTCTCGCTGTGCTGGGCTGTGTGACCCGGAAGTAGTTGGCGCGAATACACAGATATTGGCTTAACAGCAGGGTTCATTTTTTCCTTCACCTTCACCTACATTTTTGCCATGGACATACAAAATGAGTGGACAATAATATTAGCAGAAACGCATAATGAGCTATCCCTGAATGACCATAACAGGTCTGTAACTCTGAGTGTGTTTAAAGGTTTTATGACATTCATTTTCATTTATTTTTTCTTTTAGGTTTTATGACCTCAATTACACCCAAAAAACCTGAACTTTGAACATTCAGTGGATTTTCTGTGGTCTGAAGTTTTCTTTGGGGTTTTTTGGGCCTTTTGAGCTACAATGAAAACAGGCAACACAGTGAAACAGTGACATCTGCTGGCAAATCCCATTGACATATATGGGATTTGCAGTAAGTGATGTCACTTACTGCCGGCAAATCAGAGCACCTGTTTGAGCCAGAAAACCCCAGATCACAGAAAATCTACTGAATGTTAAAAGTTCATGTTTTTTGGGTGCAATTGAGATTAGAAAACCTAAAAAAAACAAGAACAATTCCAAATTAATGTCACAATCCCTTTAAATGGAACCAAATGGACCCTTACAGGTCAATCTGGTTCCATTCGTGAGTTAAGGCAGTCCTTGCAAATACAACATTTGAGAATTGGACTCCTAATATACATAGTGTCGTAGTAAATAAGTGTCATACAACATATTCTGACGAAAGCTTGGAGAATTTACATTCAGTAATTGGGTTTTATGATCAACAAGAAAACAATAAAATCAAAGAATTGCCACAGAGAAGACCATTGGCCCTATTTTGCACCACACCTTACCCATAAACTTATTTGCCATTTTTTACTATTTTGAAAAAATTAAAATTAAAAAGGTCCAACTAACCGATCTACATCGACATGTTGTGAGCTTGTAGATCGGCTATTTGAACTATTTTAAAAGTTTTTTCAAAATAGTACAAAATGGCAAATATGTTTAAGGATAAGGGGTAAGGGGTGGCGCAAGACATAGCCCCAAGTCTTTGCCACGGACACATTTGTCTGTGTACATATTGATGATCCCTGGTTAACAGACTACCACGATAAGTTACTGCAAAAATGATGAATGTTTCCAATTGAATGAACAAAATTAAGAATAACACCCATTCTCTCTCATCTTCTATGGGTTGGTTATACAGTGGGCTACAGCAGGAATACCAGCAGTGTATCCCCCCGGGGATACATCTCTAGCAGCACCCCGCAGCAGTCCAGCTACAACACCGTCAGCAACAGCATGAACGGCTACGGTAACGCTGGCATGAACCTCGGCGTGCCAAGCTCCCCAGGGTTCCTCAACGGGTCCTCTGCCAACTCCCCATATGGAAGTGAGTAGACTTGTTACTATCTGCCCACAGCGTAGCAGCAGCAGCAGCAGCAATAGTAGTAGTAGTAGTCGTAGCAGTAGTGGGGGTAGTAGCAGTAAGCCGCACCCGTGATTTCATTGCAGCAGTTTCAATTCTTTCCGACACTGTGAATCATGTATGACAGGGTTACGATGTTGATATTGATGCTCAAAAGTATATTACTCCTCAATTTATGGGAATCTCGGCCTCTTTGTTGTTTGGGAGAAAGTATCGTGGAACTCTAGGAAAAAGAGAAATACGAGGGATGCTTCCTTGATATGTATATTTTACGAGCGCCAGTGTTGGGTCTGTACAAGATGTTGATGGTAGGGGCCTGTAATGCCATGTGAGTACTGATCGTGTATCCCCCCTGGCAGTAACACTATCCCAGCCTTACCTTAACTGCCCTCTCTCCCTTCTACTCACAGCACGTTCTCACTCTCCCGTCCCCCCACCCCCCTTCTTGCCTTGCCTCCCCTATCGTCTCTGCAGTTAAACAAAAGAGCGCCTTCGCCCCTGTGGTCCGACCCCAGGCCTCCCCACCCCCCTCCTGCACCAGCGCCAACGGCAACGGACTGCAAGGTGAGCCCCCCTCACCCCCTCATCCCTTCCCCACGGACTACTGGTCAGATACCGCTGCTCAGGCCTCTGTCCGGTTTGGTGAGGGACTAATCATTACAAATATATTCATTTTGACAAGCCAATTTACACCTTTCAGCTTACACACATGCACCACACCACATACATTACAGACTCACATGGCAACATGATTCACACACCCGCATTCACATGCAAGCACCGCCTCACGCTCGTACGCGCCTGATGCCCTTTAATACAAATGATGTTCTCCGAAGGGCTTGATATACTTCGTCGCACGGACCACAAAACACTGATCTACAAGCGCCCATATTGCGCTGTGACACGTCGTGATCATCTGCAGATCGGCTATTTGCTGTGAGCGGCACAGGAGCGCATCGACGTACAAATCCAGCGTGAGGTCGCGGAGGAAGCACCTTCCCCAGGATTGTTTCAGTGATTATGTTTATTAGGTTTTGTGCGTGTGTCACGACCGCGATGATTGCGTTGAAAACAAGCTTAGCCGTAGTGTGTGCCCCAAGATTAATAACATTGGGCTTAATGAAGTGGGAAATTAAAGTTCATCTTGCTACACGTTCATACTTATTAATACATGTTGTGCAGAAATTAATGAGCAATGCCTTGCCATCATCTGCGCTGGCAAACTTAAAAGCATTTCAACCATGACTCTACAAATATACTGAGAGCAATGTAATAATACATCATCCCAGCACTTCACTAGCCGCCTAATTGTTAAAACGTGTGAAAATACTGCATATATAAACTCTCGGGGTGATGTACAGTTGCTAATGATATCCTAAGCAGATGGTCTTCGTAGAATAACGGAAGCTACCTTTGATCGCGACTAATCTCTCTTGGATAATGACACAGAAATAGGACTCGGGGAAAGTGAGGTTTGGAGGACTAACGTTCAGTGGAGTGATGGAGAACAGGGAAGAGAGAGAGAGAGAGGGAGATGAAGGGAATGAAAAAATAAAAGGGAGGAGGAGGAGGAGTGGTAGGACTGAGAGGAGCTTTAGAAGTGTCTGGTACTGTAGCACCGAGGCATTGTGGGTAGTGACCGTGCTGTTGCTCGGCCGTCACCGTGGTCGTATCTCCTGGGAGTCTGGACCACTGTTTGCCAATACCCCGATGCCAGGAGAAATATCACACACAGCAAGACTGGCGTGCTGGGGGCTGAAATGTCAGAGCAAGAGGAAGCTTTTCAAAGTCCCCCCCCCTACTCTAAAACCCCCACAAATGCACATCTTTGTGTGGGCCGGCGCATACTGCAAACACTCAGAGAGACACGTGCAAACAGGCCACATTAAGGTATGCACTCCAGGTGCACGCGCACACATATATGTACGCAAAACGCGCTCGCTCGCACACTTGCGTGCACACACACACACACACACACACACACACACACACACACACACACACACACACACACACACACACACACACACACACACACACACACACACACACACACACACACACACACACACACACACACACACAATTTGTATATTTTTCTCATGAATAGCCATACATGCATCTATCCAGTAGTACTAATTACTGCTTTCTCTCCCTCTCTTCCAGCCATGTCCGGCCTGGTGGTCCCTCCTATGTAAATGCACTTTTTTGTCATCTCAAGCACCAGTCTACACACTACCACTTCACAGGACTCCCCTATAGCACACAGCTGGTGTAGTGTATAGTCAAACAAGCATATCGTTTTTAACGAGGAAGAAGAAAAAATGAAAAAATAAACAAGAAAATAATGAAATATTTTTTTCTTCCTTTTGGAAGACTTCCACAACCTGAAGCAAAGGATCTTTTTTTTCTCTACCCATTTTACCGAGCTTGAAGAGGACACAGGATGTGTTTATTTTGTGTACCCGTTAGCTTGTGCTTTGGCCTCGGCTCTGACCAATCAACGATATTATGTTCAGGCTTGGAAAAGAACTCTGTGGACTCACCGGTCGGTTGTAAAGTAAACACTGATGTACAGTACATTTGCCGATGAACTCGTTTGCCTCAGAAATTGTTTTTTGTTTTTTTTGTTTTGTTTTTCTGTTTCAACTCTCTTTTAATAGATCCACAACAGTTGTGTGTCTTTATAATGTGACTTTTTTGTATTTTTATGTGTCAGAAAAATTACACAGGGGGCCAAGAAAGTTTGAATTTCAACTGGAAAAGTATATGAGATATATAATGTAGAAAATGGATCATGAAGTACAACAAAAACGAGTTTTTAAAAAAAATCGGTGGGGGGGGGGGGGGGAGGCGGGCGGGGACATGGGGTGTGGGTGGGTAAGGTTGTATCATGTTTCACTCCTGCATTTTAAATTAAATTTTGTAATTTATTGTAGCTAGAAATCATCTTCAAAAGTGGAAAAAACTAATCTCTTGGATTCAACAAGCACACAGACGTGTATAAAGCACTCTGCTCTGTTGGAGACGGCATACTTCCATGTCTAGAACTTCCTTTTAAGCAAGTGTGTTTTGCCATGTTTTTCAACTTTTTTGCTAGCACTGTATATGAATGCATTTCTAGGCTACTGTGAAGTCCGTTTGTCGATGAGGGGCAGCCTCCTCCTTCTAGCTCCAATTCCCTTCTGTGTTTTATATGTGGTTATAAAATTGTAGACTATTGTGATATTGCCAAACTTGTGCTAAATATTTATACATCTGTCTTTTTCATGTTCTTTTAGATCAACAACAACTTAAAAAAAACATTAAAAAAAGAGAAATTAAAATCCATTGAGACATAGGAGTAAAGTAGTTCATTGTCATTTTTCTGTTCAAATACACACTTGCGCTCACTGAGGGAAATTTTGTAACATATCAACTATAAATAATGTATTTATCTCTGAAATTTTGTATATTGCTTTTCATTATGTATGTATTAATCGTCATGCCCTTAATATAGTGATGCAGCACAGATAATTCAGCCAAGAACTGTTGCCTTCATTTGTTTTCCTTTTTTGTATTTGATGAAATGCAATGTCCATTTATTTCATGTGTATCCTCCAATTTGTGTTCCTCTGTCAAGACTCTCTGTCCATTTTTTAAAAGGGAAGTCAAACTTCATTGTTTATTTTTATATTGATTTTAAATTATCTATACAGACCATTTTGGAGAAAAACTTTGTTGGTTGTATTGTCAAATAAATTGTTTGTGACCCATAATGATAGTTGTTAAGACCCAATAGAGACTAATGTGCATGAGGGACAACCTTGGAGAAAAAAAAACACTCCATTTGTGGTTGTATTTTCTTTCTGTTTTGTAGAATGTATAGAAGTCATTTTTACTCACCACTACTCTTGCCACATAGCTTCAATGTGTTTACAGGGAAGAAAAGTTCAACAATGTCAACATTTGGAATGGAAACAGAAATGAATAAGTGATGTTTTATTAAAATTTTCAGTAAAAACACAATAGCCCCTCAACTGTGGACTTCTTCAGTTCTATGTGATCTCAGGCAAACTGGCAAGTTTTTCTTTAAATAAATACAAAGTATCAAACAAAACACGGCATTGATTCCGGAAGAAACACCTGTAATTTGTCTGTGAGTAGTAGTGCATACCATAGATATAATTGTTTGCAAGCTGTGGAACGTATACTATCCATAAAACAGTTGATAAACTGCCTTTCTCCTATTCTTTAAGTGAAACATTCTGAAATTGTGACATATTCCCATATTGATCGTTGTATCAGCATATCCTGCATATCTGTGGTGCTTCGAGGGTCCATTCATTGTAGACTTTCATAAATGGTGCAAGCTTTTTATTCAAAGCAGCCCAAATGGGGCTCATTCAAATCCCTCATTTCATTGCATTAAGCCACCTAGTTAATAAAGAATCAATACATTGAAAGAGCAAGGTTATCCTTTGTCTATAAGGGCTGGTATCGTTTTGAACCTCTTATAGTTTGTGAGCTGAAAGGGGACCGCTGTGAAATCTATACTCATCAAGTGGGTCAAACAGAGGGAGCGCAGTGCTGCAGGGAAGAATAGTCTCTCTCCTTAAAAACAACTGAACATCTTATCTGGCATCCTGAGTGGTCACGGAGAGCAGGTCACAAAATGTCAATTTCTCATCAAGGCAACATTGTCCGTGGCCACCCCGTGCTTTAATGCACAATTAAGGGAATGCAAGTTGAGCAGCAATCAGCATATCAAGGCTTATTATGTAAGCCGTGGCGTGCAAAAGATCTCGCGGCAACACAAGATAGCACAGGAGCTGCTGATAGGGGGCAGACACACTCAAAGAGCGATTCAATTTTCGACTGTGATCGCCTTGTGCCTCAAAACACTCCCTCGATAATCCAATGTGTCTGATAACAATAGCCACACATCTGCTTCCTGACATGGCACTATCTGTTTCAGATACACATACACGGGTCTGGATCTATCGCCTTGCTCACTGCTGTCTCTATTATTTAATGACAAAACCTATCTGCGGCAAGGACTTACACAAGTGTGCAATTGTATGTCTATGAACTCTTAACTATCCTATTAACCCCTGAAGCCCAATATACTTCATCGTACAATAAAAAAATATGTGATATACAAGCTCACGTGTCACAATGTGACGTGTCGGGACTCGGGAGTTTGTAGATCTGCTATTTGTGCTACTTTTAAAATGTACACATTTTCACTTATGCCCAAAATAGGGTTGGAATTGGATAAGAGCAACCATGAATATTGGATTTCCAGAAATCTATTCTCTCCGAACCACAAAAAGACGACGAGCCAACAGCAAAGGCTAAATGAATATAGAGGAGAATTGTGAGAGAGACACAAACGTAAATGCAATACTCTGGGTTGGCACGCGTGGCCACTTATTGTGGGCTTTGAAAACACCAAAGTGGCGTATTGCCTCACCGGGCTTTCTCTGTCGTCCCAGTCTGACCAGGCACCAGCTCTGCCACACCACTCAATCATTGTGAGAGCCTCTTTATTGGAGAGCTCTAATGGCCACCCTCCACCATGATCTTAATGTGTGCATTAAATATTTATAAATCCCGGGTCAATAACGCCCCATAACCAGGGCCTGACAGACCCCCACCATACCATGTGGCTGCCTTTCCCTCAAACGCAGGCAAAGGTCAGGGGGTCACGCAATCAAAAGAGAGAGAGCTCGCCACATCCATATGTTGCCACTCTTATCAAGACTTTCCTCTGTACTGCTTATCTGTCAAAGGAAAGAAATATTGAAAGCAATATCGATCTTAACTAGCCTTGTGTTGCTGAGGGCCAAGCTTCAAACATCTGCTCATGCATTGTTACATACAAGAAAAAAAACCACACACTTCAATAATAATATAAGCTGGAGCAGTGCTAGTCTCAGTTCACCGATGACTGCACGGAGCATGGCGACTAATAAACTCACTAATGCGGCAAGCCCGACTGCGGTTTGGTGAAAGTTAATATTCAATAATAACCTTGTTTAGCTCAAGTCACACTGCAACGCAATGAGGTGCCGGACGCCAAAAACAACAGGCTTGCATATGTGTTAGGGTTATAGTTCTACGGAGCATAAATTAGGCTTTTAATGCAGAATTTTAATTTTCTGCGTGGCTCAGCGTCTGCATTGGGTGACTTGGTTGCTTTAACGTGACTATATCCAGGCTGCGCGCCTCCTACGCTGTTCAGGTGAAAGATTGTGCTCCGGTGATAGCGCGCACAAAAGAGCGGCCGGACAATGAGCCAGTCAATGGAGAGCTCCAGTTGAAAGAGCTACAATGGCCGTGCATGCTGGGAATTGGGCTGGATGATATAAAGGAATGAAACCTTCATTGAGGCCATGGAGGACAAGCATTCAGAAAAGGGGTTTTGTTTGTTCTTTATCAATCTGCCGTTTCCCATGAGGAAAAACAATTCAAACTGACCTTAAAAGAGAGAATATTACCTTACGCATCCACTCCCTATGTAAGTCTTATTGAGGATCTTATATGTTCAGGGGGTGTTGATGTACGTAATACCTTTGTGCCGTTTATGTGTACCATATCAAGATAGGAGAGGTCCATAAAACTAAAAAAAGGTGAACAATAGTTTCTCTCCACTACTCTCTGGTCAGTGCTGTACTTTTTGAAGACTTTGCTCTTTTGCCTCGACTGGATTTGGGCAACAGCTGAAGGAAAAAGCAGCTGCGATCGCTCCTATGAATTTGAAGATTATACAGGAGTCTGTGCTACCGTTTGTCGTAAAACTGCACGAGAGTAGATAGATAGTAACTTTCTGATGACTGACCTTTTTTTCTCCCCCCCTTTTTCCAACCAGTTCCACATTAGCTGAGTCTCTTGGTTGTGAATCAGTACATCAGATAAGACACTAGTTCCCCTAGCTACTCTACACGGGGAGTCAGCTTTGCAAGGAAAAACTCTAGATCCTCACAAAGGATTTCCACTTCACTCGCTGCAGCCAAGAATGATGAGCAAAAAGTATCTCTGAAATCCATTAAACTTGTATTTGGGTGTCATTTGATACATCATCAATGTTTCAGTGCATTTCAAACCCACAAATGCAGGATTTACCCCTGGCAGAGATACAGTATTCAGCATATTTCTCCCCTCTATGAACTTCGCTTAGTCCAATAGAGTAGGCGGCAAAGAAACTCCATGGTCAGAGTGTGTTACAGGCTACAGTAATAAAATAATATCACTTGAACTGAATTCACTGCCACAGTCTCCAACCATATAGAGCTTCTTTCATAGTGCCCCTCTGTACGGCTTTGTCCAGTAGTTCTGGATATGATATCATCTATTAATAATGTATTGGCAATGGATTACATAAAAAAGAGAGCAGAAATAACATCCAATATTCATGCCCCCTGAGCTTGACTGTGTCCAATCCGTTTGGCCCATAAAACCTTAGCCCCATTTCCATATCCGCTGTGGGTCGCGACAGGTCTGCCGCACAAAGACTCACAGAACGGCTCAACTCAGGAAAAGGGCAGTAAAAAACCGGGTGGATTTCTGAACCCTTATGAAACAGGCCCCCATTTGGAGAGGAGAAAAAAAAGAAGAAAAAGCTTCTTTTCCGATTTCAGCTCCTGCGAAAAAACCCGGTACTGTATTTCCCTCTCTTTAATTGTGCCACTTGAGAAATTGACGTGCCTCTGAAACATGGCATGAATCTCACAGTTATTGCAGTCCCCTTGGCGGGGAATGTTGATACAACATCTGCATGCTATAGAAAGTAATGGAAGTAGCAGAGGTGGCAGCTGCAACTCTACAGGAAGTGTGCCATTTTCAGGCAGTGCTGCTGTGAGAACCACTAACAGTCTGCCTGGTCTTGCAAGCAACTCCTGATTGCCAGGACACTGACAAACACTGCGGGTCTGCGCGGAGCGGCATCCTGGGGGATGACAGCTCCTGTTTGATTGTCAATAAGGCTCATTAGCAGAAAAAATGGGGAAAGCGAAAAGAGATTAAATGGCTTGAGACAGGGTCCCCCCCCCCTCACGCTATTATGGAGGATTTATCACAGGCCTTATTTCATCAATTCAACATTAAAAAACCCACTCGTCGTTCTTTAAACATTGTTCTGACTATATTAAAATTTATTTCTTCATCTTAGAAATCCTCCAAGCCAAGCCACGCTATTTTAGGTTATGGTCCTTCCTGATATCGCGCATTAGTGCGAAGCTATCCGACAATAACACAACCCAACAAATTATAATCGAGCCCTTTTAACAGCGCCTTGCATAAAGCTTTTTTTTCTCCCAGCCCTAAGCCACTCTCATCTTCAGAACACTGGGCGGATGTTTTCCTCCATCCCAGGGAGGAATGGCCCACAAAGCAGTGTGTAAGGGTCTTTCCCTGAAGAGTCCTTGTCACTCGGCGCCAAACCTCTGTGATTATCGTTGTTTTTGCAGAGAGTGTCCAATGCCTGCCAATACCGCTGTTCCATAAATGAATTTGGCCCCTCGTCAACGAATTACCTAACACGCAGAACTGTGTATGTGTCACATCCAATTCCAACTCACCGGCTTTGGTTGCCGCGTGTCGGCTGGAGGACTTAATCCATTTTGAGCGGGAACCCATTTTGGTGGTTTACATGGTTATAATTTAGCTATTGAAAAATAGCAGATCTACAAGCTCATAGCGCGCCACCGAGTGGCGCGCTACGAGCTTGTAGGTCTGCTATTTTTGAAAAGTCGTGAAAATGTGCCACAAATCTTTAAGTAAAATGTTTAAGTAAAATATTGGCTTCTGGGGGGTTCCTGGAACTAAATATTTTCAGATGGGGGTCTGCGGCCAAATACAGATAATTCTGGGGGTCCTTGATATGAAAAAGGTTGAGCACCACTGACATAGAAAACATGTGTTTTTCAGAAAAATGTTAGGATTTAGAAGCCTTTTTTTTATCGACTTCAGTCCAAAATGGGTTAATCATCAATCGTCAATCATAATAAGCGAAGCACATTGATAGTTTTTTTCCCTTCCCCTTGCATAGTTAAATAAAGTGTAAAGGGAGAACTTAAAGCTGACCTTGTTAAATTGGGACCACAATTTATATTCCTAATTTAGTGTATGGATTAATTAGTCTTGGCAAATGTGCATATCGGTTTCCGCGTGGCATAGCTTATAGGAACTATATGTGGCTGATCAAATCCTTTGCAGACTTTCATAATAAGGAATGTTTGGAACGGTATCCATCAATCTAATCTTTACCCATCACAAATGTTTTACCCAAATAAAGTATTTTTAGCTGCACTACTGAAATTAAAATTTAATTGGCTCACAAGTAATCAAGTAGACCAACACTTTCCATGACCCCTTTGGGTTTAATCTCAGCAACACATCCATCACACCACTTCACCTCGTAGGAAAAATGAATCCATCAACTGTTATCAGAAACTAATGTACTCACACACACGCAGACGCACGTAAAATATTCTAATTGGGCAAGAACGCATTTTGCACGAGGCTGAAGAATTTGGCACCGGCGCTCATATTTTCCTTTCTCCCTGATCCAATGCACTCCTCTCTCTCCCCGTCATATAGATGGGAGTCTAGCGGGGCCCAGAGGCGCTGACAGAGCCCAGATGCTCCCAGTCTGTCTGGGGGACTGGGGAGACTGGTGCCATGGGGTCCTGGAGCCTCTGAAGTGCCGCCCCGCCCCGTCAACATGACCAAGGCTAGACCTGCACTTTCTCCAGTCCGAGACACTCTCCTTACCGCGCTGACAACCCGGCCTATAGAGTCATGGATTGATACGTGAAAGAATACACACTCGCGCTCGGCCAGCGCTCGCTCGCTTCTCACGTAATGTATGACCATTCATCAGACGGTCCTAATTAGAGAGCCCCGGACCAACGGCTGAGTTCAAGAGGTTACACTGACATACTGACACAAGGTTACATGCACGCACGCACACACACACACACACACACACACACACACACACGCAGACACACACACACACACACACACACACACACACACACACACACACACACACACACACACACACACACACACACACACACAGCCACCTACTGTAACAGGGTTTCTTTTGCATTCCCATTTAAAGCCATTCTCTCCTAGACTTCACTCGATTGAAAGGGAGGGGGGGGGGGTCTCTTTGTTCTAAAAGAAACAAAAAAAAAGGAGGCACCATACGACTCCTCCATCCTCCATACCCCTCTCTCAAAACACAAAGATCATTACAAGAGCATCAAAGTATGGCATGTTTGAAATGATATTTCTCTTTGTAGTCGTGGCGTGGCGCGCACTGTGCTGGTATTAGATGGTGCTGCAGCAGCTGTCGTGGCTGGCTGCGTGGTGCCTCTAGTGTCAGGGCCTCTGAGGCTGGGCCGTCCCGGCAGACAGACGGACAAGACAGACAGACACAGAGGGGTGTGGGGGGGGAAACCTGATAGCGTAGCCAAGCCCCAGTCTGATATCTGCCTATCTTGCTATCCCCGTGTCTGTCTGACTTGACTGTTGGACCTATCCTCCCAACAGCTTGTGGCTGTGTGAGTTAACCCCCCCATCCCCCCCTTATTACAGTGGTGCGCAAACTATTTCATTTCAAAATGTCTAAAGATTGCAATAACTCTGAGAGTGTATAAATGGAACTAAATGTATTGCCGTAAGGGTCCATTTGGTTCCATTTGTACACCTCTCAGAGTTACAGACCAGTAAGAGTCCATTTGGAACCCAGTCAAGGAACCCTGACAGAGATTGAGAACCACTGCTTTATTATATTTTACCAGTGGTGGAAAAAGTATACTATAGTAGTATTTCTTTACTTAAGTAAAAGTATCAATATAGAAATACTCTGTTATAAGTAAAAGTCTGGTACAAAAGTAATGGCATCAAAGATACCAAAAGATACTCATTATGCAAAATATCCGTTTCACAAGGTGTCTTAAAGTATAAAATGTATAAAAATCGTTTGAAAATAGCAGATCTACCAGCTCACAACGCGTCGCATCGCAGCTTAAGTTAGTTTTGGAGCCTTGCAACCGAACGTGCGGTTTCTCAAATGTTCCGAAACAGGAACAAGTTGTGCCACATTATAGTGGCTGTGACTTTTACCAGAGGGTCTAGGTTGTGATATAATGTTCAAATTATGAGTGGAGATGTATGACACAGGGAGACAAGGACGAGTGCGAGAGATGGCAGTGCCAGAGAGTGTGTTTGTATTTGATGTGGGGGCAGAAAATTGCTCTATAATGAGGACGGGTTGGCAGGATATGAGATGGGAAGTGGGGAGACAGGATATAACTTATGAGAAGGGAAAGAAACGGCATAGGTAGGAAACACTTTGCTTGTTTTTGGGCCGCCTGCATAAAAAAGCCACAAAAAATATTCCTTGCTTCTATGAGGCGTGATTAATACAGCCTGGCCAGGTCAGAACCCAGCGCTAACATTGTGAATGCCACCAACCATAGCCGCGTGCTCTTTCCGGGGCTCAATTGAGTGTGTGTCATATGTGAGAGTGAGTGTGTGTGTGTGTGTGTGTGTGTGTGTGTGTGTGTGCGTGCGAGTGTGCGCGTGCGTGTGTGTGTGTGTGTGTGTGTGTGTGTGAGAGGGGGTTAATAAATGTTGAATCAAACGCCGCACGAGACACTCACACTCCTTAAGGGTTGCCCATTAGCGGTGTGTGGGTGCATGGGGAGTTTATCAGTGTCTGGGTGATTTATGAAGTCAGACTCAATATCATCCTCTTCACCCACACACATATGGACATACACATTGCACACATGTGCACACACATGGACACGTGGACACGCACGCACACGGGCGCACGCTCGTGCATATGCACGTGCGTGCGCGCTCCTCGCCGAGATGGAAGCAGATATTAGGGCAAAATTAAAGGTTTCACCGAGATTAACAGTGCGGATGATGAGATCGTCAGAGCCTCTTTTAATCTAATTCCTTTTTATCACGGAGCCAGCGTGACACGGTAGTGGTAAACTGCGCACACATGCGCGTGCATGTGCGTGCGCACACACACACACACACACACACACACACACACACACAGAGACACACACACACACACACACAGACACACACACACACACACACACACACACACACACACACACACACACACACACACACACACACACACACACACACACACAGAGACACACACACACACACACACAGACACACAGACACTTAGGAATAAAAAACTATAATATATATCAAAAAAATGTTTTTTTCCGAAGAGACTCCTTTTGATACCCAAGCCCTTAACGCGGCCAATTTACTTGGGAGTTGCTGGTTGACGGTGGACTCCTATCTTTCAAAGCACCGCCGTGAACAACAACAAACAACAACAGCAGAACTCTACAGGCGTACATCGAAGTATCTTTAGCCGTAAAACATTGCGCCGACACTCTCCAAAAGAATTTACTTAGCCATGAGCGTAATAAAAAAAAGGGTGCTTACAGTGCACTTCAGAGTGCGCCTGCCTTAAATGGGACCCCTTGTGGCTGTGTCACAGCTCCCTTCGTTAGGGGGCTGACGGTAGCCTGTAGTCACCACAGGCATCATTAGCCCCTCTGTGAAACCACAGACTGAGACTCATTCTTCATCTGCCTGTCTGCTGCCTCAACATCTATGCTGGGATCGTGTGCTCCAATGGCAGAGCGAGGGAGTCCAGCGGCATGGCAGCAGACATCCGAACGGAGCTGATAGGGTAAGAAATTCATGAAAAAGAGAAAAAAAAGAAGAAGACGACGAAGAAGAAAAATGCAGCGCGGTTCAAATGTATTCAGCGAGTGGGGCCTATTGAATTGGTTCTGTAAAGGTTAGAGTGGAGGTTATTTTCGGAGAGGGGGATTATTAGGGGCTACATGGGAGAGGAATAACCGTGGGCCAGCGCGGGTCACCCTGAAAATGACGCTAGAAAGTGAAGGGAAATCATAGATTTGGGACGGAAAGTGAAAGTGAGCAGTTCACCAACTGCTGTAATGGTCAATGTAAAAAATAATGACTTAAAGTGTTTTCTTTTTTTTTTATCTTACATAATTTTTATTTATTTTCTTTACCAAAGCCGAATTCCATGGCTGGATCTTGGCATGGTCTTTTGTCAGTAAGAATAACTCATCTGTTCTGAGAGATCAAATGGGGTTATTATGATAAATGATGAAAAATGAAATAATATTATGAGCATTGGAAGTTAGATGAAATGTGCTGGCAGAATCCAAGGTTGAAGTGTTGATTTCTGTTTCCCGTTCTGCACTGCCCTCTAATGGAAAACGCTCTACTGAGAGGCAGGAGGGAGCTCTGACACACTGTAGCAGGCAGAACACTCACAGGGCAATTCATAATTGGTAGACTGCGCAAGGGAGGGAACTATACACAGGAAAAGCTATTTATAAATTAAATAACATTAAAATGCGAGAGTACGAGATTGAAAAGTCCAAAGTACTTTAAATCAAAAATCGATTTTGTAATTAGTAGATCTATTTTGTGAAAAGAAAAGAAATAAAGAGAAAAAAAAAAAAGATATTCATATATATACTGTATTGTGTTCCGCGTCGCCACTTCTGCTGTTAAGGTGGCTATAAGGCGAGGGCAGACAATGAGATATAAACGAAGACAAAACAAACGGCTCACAACAAAGCTTGGTAGCTGTAAAATTCAGAGCCTTTATCACTGGATGTTGAACAAAGCATTCACTTGGCAGGAAATTAAATAACGAACGATGGTTACAAAGACTATTTCTGCTCAGGAAAAAGGGGTGAAAAAACCCAGCAACAACAGTGCTAGAGACATATTTTTAAGGGAATAATAATTCTTTAGAAAAAACATTCCAGCAATATCTGGCAAATGCAACAGAGGCCCCTGGGAGTAGGTGTTTGTAATTCCTACTGTTCTCTGTTTAAGTTATTTTTGTACATTCTAATTCCACAACAACTCTGTATCACATTAACGATGCAGCATCTCTATTCTTAGAGTAAAAAAAGAAAGAAAAGGAAAAAAAAAGAAAGGAGAACATAAACTGAATATTTACAAGTAGCTCCAGTTGTTCCACGGTGCGTGCCAAGTACGCTAAACTTTACGGCCCTGTTTTGTGCAATAAAAAAACCTGGCTTTGTGTGTCTGTGTGTGTGCGCGCGTACCAAATGAAGGACAGTTGGGTTTTTAGCCTTCCCCTCCTCTCCTCTCATGGGTGAGCAGCCATTGTTTCAAATGGTCGCCCTTGCCGCCCATGTATGCCCCACTCTGTCCGCTGCTGGAGATGACTCTGTGGCAAGGGATAAGGAGCGGAACCTGGAAATTGGGGAGAGAAAACGTAATTACAGAATGCCATAAGTGGGGACACCGGGACAGAAAATGATACAGTCGGCGCTCGAAATGCGTTCGAGTGGCCAGGAGACACAGAGCATATGCTTTATGCGAATATCTGTTTATTTCAAAATAGACAAAATGTTCATTGTCATATAAACAAGAAAAAGTTAGCAACAGAAAGGCAGAAAAAAGACTGGACCACTACAAGTGGTACCAGTTCACAACTTCACATGTAATGTTTGGCATAATGGCATAATGTTTCTAATGTAAAACAGAGACAACGTGCTAGTTTTAGTAAATAAACACTACATCCTAATTATGAAACTTGCATAAAAAACTGCTGCATCAAAATAAGACAATTTTTTTAAGCCTCACAGATTTTTGTTGACAGCAACCCAAATGTTTGAGGCTGATACTACACGACATGCATTATGCATAGAGGAATCCCACATTTACCACATAAATGTAATGTCGTACAAGCAACCACAATGTTCATGAAATCATGAATCTGCATTTTTCTTTCTGGAAAAAAAAGCCAATGCAAGCAGTGTCTGGTTTGATCGTGAACAAATCTACATCGAGGGTGACTGTTTGGTCTTTGGGTAAAAATGTTTCTTCTTTTTCTTTTTACAATTTAATAGTGTAAAAGGAAAGCAGCAATCAAAAATTAATGGGCAAAAAACACCAGCAGGATGAATATTCAATCGAGAGGGTGTCAACATTAAGATCTGATAACCCTGTGATCATTAAAAGGAGGAAGTCGCTGGAGCGTTTACTCTTGTTACAGACGACTGCCAGGGGGGTCCGGAGTTCTTTGTAAACTAAATGGCTGGAGAAGGATTAAACAAGCAAGCTGAAAACACTTCCATCGTTAACAATAGTGGCAATTTGGGGCTTGAGTTACAGCATTTATTCATTTCAGAGCATAACATAATGTATGCCTTCCTGATCATACATTCAAAATGTATGCGAGGGCAAAAAACATCACCAATGCCCCGACCATCCTACCATTGTGCCGCAAACTATCCTGTTCCAGTTTCATTTATTAGTCGAGTCTTTCGATTGATTGGTGCCGTGACTTGATCACCGTGCCTCTGGCCGGTTTTTACAACGGCTGGACATCCAGCGCGTTTCGGTTCAAATCCATCATTAAACCCTCTCCCGTATCAACAGCAATAAAACTTTCCGAGCCCCAGATTAACCTTGCAGACAGAGAAATACTGCTCCAGTATTCAGATCAATACTGTTCCCCGGGTTTGGAGGGATAGAGCAGGGTACCCTCAAGGCCTTCAGGATCTGCCTCTTCACTTGGGGCGGATGGGGGGGGGGGGGCAGGAGCCCCTGCACCAGGCTTATCAATACTCAAATCCTGGTGAAAAAACAAGTGCCACAGAGAGGCGAGGATCGATCCAGCTACACTGAGCTTTTCACAGCTGAAGCCCGAGTGGACTGGCTGCTGCTGACAAGTAATTGACACTGACAATCTGACTCTGGATCAGCCCCTCCCACCACCACCACCACTACCCAATAAATGGAAAGAAACGTCAGTAAGAAGTGGGCATGTTAGACGTCCCTCTCGAAGCAACGGTCACATGGTTGATGATGGTAATGCATCATGTAGAAAGTGATGACTGCGTTATAAAAAATGAGCACATTTCGATGCAGAAATTGCTTTTTTACTAAGTCCAGTCAATTCAAACTTTTACTTGTATAGCAACATTTCATGCACACAGAAACCCCCTGTGCTTCACATGAAACGCATACAAAAATACACTGCCATTATTATTAATTTCCATGTATTATACAGTCTGTTTATTCTGAGATATTAAAGTGTTTATTTAAAACACACACACATGTATCACCAAGGGAAGCACACAGCACTGTGGGGACACGTGGAAGTTCACTTTGCTTACACCACGGCAAAAACATTAAGCACACGATTGTGTATGGGAGGTCTAGGGACTACCTCTGTGCTTCCACCTCTTTATAAAGTACTATATGCCGCTTCCAGCCCTGTACAAGCACTGTTCTTTTCCACATGTGCATAATGTACAGTATTTGTTTTGTACATACAAAGTACTGCGCCTGGTTCTATCGCTAGCATAAAGCACTGTGTCTTTACCAGAAATGAGTCACTGTCAGTTAGGCCGTGGCTACACTGGCTATAGTCTCACGTGGTCAGTCAGTTAAGACGTGGTCAGCCACATTATTTTACGTCATCAATAACTTAGACGTTAAATATATTGTCTGACTACCGTGAGACTAGGCTGTGGCATGTTTTTTTTTTTTATCCCAACCCATTTCTTTCTCCCGGTGTCAATTATCTAATGTAATAGTGGGCGCTACACCTCGTCTGCCAACCTGGGGGGGGGAGGGGGGGGGGCAGCGGACTGACCTCATGACTGACCTCACTGACCTTCTATGCAGGAGTCCAAGCTGCTTCTTTTCACCTGACAGGGAGGAGTTTCCCCCAGCCGGACATAGCGTGTGGAAGGAACACGTTATTCTGACCAGTTTCTTTCCCCTCCATCAGGCACCCCAGCTGGCCAGGGGGAGGTAGTTTAGAGACCAGGATTACTGCATGTTTTTTGTGGGGGTACCTACCCTAGGGGGACACGGGGAGAACATGCAAACTCCACACAGAAAGGCCCTTTCTCCAACCCCGCTTCGGGTATGGGCACTGATGACGCGGAGGAGGGAACACGCCCCCCAGCGCCCACGGCGTGCGTCCCCAGTGGGAATCAAACCCAGGACCTTCTAGCTGTGAGGCGGCAGCACTACCGACTGTGCCACCTTACCCCCGGCTGTGGCATGTTTAGTTCTGCTCGAGCCAAGATGGGGGAAAGAGAGCCATTGGTCCACAAAAAAGGTACAGTACCATCTATGCTGCTGTTTGGAAACACCTTGGTTTGGAGGAGTCTGGAGAAACAACAAATATTGTGCAAGACACAGTGGTGTCTCCATTAACACAATACGACCCATTTGTTTAATCATCGGAAATAAAGGGCTGGGAAAAGTCATTATATCTTTGCCATTGTTTATTACAAAACCAAAGGATTTGACTCTTATGTAGGCGTATAATACAAATCTTGAACCATGAATCAATGAATATTTCACTTTTTTTGCACTATTTGAGCAGTCCTAACAGGTGTTGTGCTAGCCTGGGAACACAGACAAATCTGCCACAGGAAAAAAAATTATCCCTGGGGAGATTGGTCTGGCACACCACAGTTTGAATTACATTTTGCTCACCCCAGAGTTGTGGGTGACCAATCGGAGCCCACTATTCAAACTGAGACTTTTTTTTGCTGTGACGTTGGAATCTGTTTGTAACCGCCCCTTGGAAAAAAATATATTTAACACCAAAGTTCTGGCTATGCCAGACTAGCGTTGTGCTGTGTTCCATCTCTGTATAAGGAGCTATACATTACATACGGTAGGTGAAGTGCTCTGTTCAGAGGTGGAAAGTACATTTACTCAAGTACAATTTTGAGGTATTTTTTTTACTTTACTGTATTTCCAATTTTCAATACTTTTACTTCTACTCCACTACATTCCATCTTAAATATTGTATACTTTTACTAGACTAAAATTAATTGAAAACATCATTTGCTAGTTACTATGTAGATTACCGGTATTATTACAAAAGTCACACCCGTGTGAACTGAGTGGTGCAACTCCCCTCTCCCCCCCCCCCCCCCTCTCCTCTCTCTCTCTCTCATTAGCAGGCAACAGTGCAGCACTAATACTATCTCTCTCTCTCTGGCACAACAGCGCCCCCTACTGGTACTCATAGTCATATACTGGTGCTCATGGCCACATAGGTGAACACGGACATTGCTGTTCCTTGGAGTGGTTGCACCACTCAAAAACACATGAACCACTTCAGCCCTATATATTCTGGCCATTAAAAAAAAATATATATATATACTGTATAATAATAGATCTACAAGCTCACAATTTGCCACAATGTGACTCACTGCGAGCTTGTAGATCTGCTATTTAAAAAAAAGATTTGTATGCATTTGAAAACTTGTAATGGTGACATTCTGCATAATGAGTACTTTCTACTTTTGGTACTTTAAATTCATTTTGAAACCCAATACTTTTGTACTTTTCCGGAATTGTATAGTATTTCTACATTGCAGTTCAACAGTATTTGACACTTTAGTAAAAAATGTCAGTACCTTTTCTACCACTGGCTCTGTTACACCTGTGTACTGAATGGGTACCGTATACATATACAGGTATTGTGCTCTGCCTCACACACAGCACACCGGTGGTGCAGATATCACTACAGTACACGGGCGGAGCTAAACTGGCTTTGATCAAATGCTCTGATCAAAAGGCCTTCCATTTTGTACACACTGAAGGAAGCGTGAGCAAAAGGAACAAGGGGCAGAGACCCACCACGACAACATACAGAAAGAGGTGGAAACAAGGCATGGGCAGGAAGTCGTATAGTTCATATTCTCACTTCTCACAGATTGGTTTATGTGAGAGGAATGTTTCATGTTATGCCTTATAGCTATTGAAAAATAGCAGATCTACAAGCTCGTACGAGCTTGTAGGTCTGCTATTTTTGAAAAATCGAAGAACGACTGACTGACTGAAACACAGTTTTTTCAGAAAACTGTACTTTTCAAACAGACATTTTTTGAATCTGATGTCAGGTCAAAATGGGTTAAATGTTTGAGTGCATCCATGGTGGGGTTAATGGGGACTAGGTTCTTCGACAGTGGAACTTGCAGATATTAGGCATTCATAATCTAATACCAGTTTAACATATGGCACTGGACTCTAGATTAATAGATTTATAAGCAATGCAAATATAGACATTTTACCACTTGAAAATCCACAGCACCTTGTGTTTTGTGGTGAAATACTGCTTATAATGGAATTATTATGTGGAAATAGAAAATATAAATACATGAAAGTATCTCTCTAATGTCCTTTTTTGCAACTACATTTTTCATTGCTTTATTGAATACATCTTTTTTCGTGTGTGTGTGTTTACACGTCGTGAGGTAAAGGTCAAAGAAAGTCCCAATTCAATTCAAAACACATATCCTAAAATATGAAATTAAATAAAATCTCCTTCTTCTGCTCCCTTGTTGACCAAACAAAGTAAGAGAGAGAGAGAGGCCTTGTCAATCAAACGTCAACCCTCAGACTCACCGGGTTCCTCCTCATGGCCCCGCCCACAGCTCGCGCTGCCCCGGGGTTTCCCGCCATCTCCGCCAGCCGTTTGTACGAGACCGTCTCTCCGCACTTCACACGCCTCTGAAGTATGTGCAGCACGCGGCTGGTGAACGCGTCTACACGCCAGAGAGAGAGAGAGAGAGAGAGCGGAGGACAGGGAGAGGAGGGAGGGAGGGAGGGGTGGAGGTTGGGTGGGGTGGGGGGGTCGACGGGGGGTATGGAAAGAGACGGAGAGAGAGACAGAACCTCATTTAATCAATCACACCGAGACAGCTGATGGAGGAGCTGATGACAAGACCTGTCAAGTTACAATGTGGACGACGCACGCTCCAAAGATATATAAATATATACTGTATATACTGTATGTACGGTGGTATTTTCAAACAGGAGCCAAAGGTTTTACGCAGCGTTTGCATTTCAGTCAATAGGCCGAACATGCGTTCTGTATTACTGTACTGTATGTCCTGTGAAGACAATGTCTTCTATGTTGTTTATAAAAAAATTTGGCAAGGTCAAACTCTTTGTCAGAACGTAAATTAAGCCGAGCTCATCCTATCTGTTCACTATTTTTAGAATAGTCATTAAACATGTAAATACATAATACCATTACCCAGTTTGACCTTAGAAGTAGCTTTTAACACAATACAGTATAGCTGATGTGAGAAAATCATTCCGAAAGCAGAAAAATCTAGGTTATGGTTTGAGAGGTCAAAGCTAAAATTAAAAAAGTTCGCTCATTCATTTAAAAGGATTAAGAGGGGCCAAAAAGACTGTGAATCTGCTCCAGATTTTTAATAATAATAATTTGAATGTTGCATACCATTTGTGGCAGCGGGATGACTTTGAGGTTAATCAGACCAATTTGTCCTTTTAATTGCTTTCTATTCAGAGTCGATTCATTATATCATCTTCACTTAAATGGCGGAATTCTTCAAATCAGCTCCAGCTTAACCCGCCACATTAACGGCTTTGATTTCATTAGCACTTTAGCTGCGATGTTATCTTATTCGGGATTACCAGAAAGTGACTGAGGAGGCATGTATTTGTATAGCTCCGACTGTTACTACCGACTGAGAAGACAGCGTGCATATGAAAGCGACATATCGAAAACCTCAGAAGCTACACATAGTTGTGAAGTTGTGCAGACAAGTGAACAACACTTCGTCGCACGCGGTGAACAAGACAGGGGAACAATAGTCTAGTTATTTGGGGGGTGGGGGTGGGGGGGGGGGGGGGGAGCTAGGGTGGAATTCTTCCAGTCTATACATGTACTCGGTCATAAAAATTAAATTAGTGATCTCCCATTCTCTCTCATTTATGTGGTCTAAAAGAGCACATGACAAGTGATCTATGTGAAATCCTTCTAAATTGGCATTGTGTGAAAACATGTCACACCCCTGACTGTCTTCCGCAGAGTGAACATCCTTTGCTCCCCAGGCTCCCCTCGCTACCTTATAGTCACTCTCCGCTACACAAAGCCACGCGAACAAGGCAATTTGCCTAAACTGGGGGGAATAAGTGTAAAACCTAAAGGGGATACATTTGATTGATGCGCACCCATGTGAGTTCTTTGTCTTGAACAAGGCCCGTAGGTACTGTTTAATAATTTTTCAGGTAATAATCACGCTGTCAACGAGATGACGGGCTCTTACGCAGACGACAGACTTAATGTTATGAGGAGATAAGATGCACCACTGGAATTTCTTTTATGCATTATTCTCCCTCATAACGCATGGATTTGGCCACATGATGCGTGTGGTACATATTGATGTCTCTGGCGTCGCTGGTGGGTAAATGACAACATGCCCAGTCCATGGTTATGACAAATCCCCATTGATGCGAACATTATTGACAAGCCGCGAAAGTCAATGTCACGCCAACAAGACAGCAGTTTTACCCACAAGCAGGCTGAGCGGCTACAGGAGGATGTATACCTTACACCAGTGGTTCTCACTGGTGGTTCTTTTCTGGATCACGGCCCAATTGGAAATCTCAAAAGCGGCCCACCCACCAGACCACGGCAGCGGAAATGGGTGAGCTGACTGGATTTAGGTTAACTGGGCTGTTAACTGGACTGCGTTTTCAGTTTATTTTGAATGATGAATCAATGGATTTAGCTTCAGCTTGGATCAATAATACTTTAAGTTCCTATTCATCACAATGAAAAGTCATTTTTCAAGGTTTTAACCAAAACATATCATGAAGGTTTTTAATTTGTATTTATTTGACTTTTTTATAAACAGTATTAAGTGTTTAGTTAAATCATTTGGTGGCCCACTTGCAATATCCTCACGGGCCACCAGTGGGTCCCGGGCCACAGGTTGAGAACCGCTGCCTTATGCACCAAGCCGGAGCGGTCGCTTCTCTCAGATGGACGTGGCCCACTAAATAAAAGGTCTAAAAGTGTCTGTGGTTTTTATCCACAAGTACAGGGGTTAAAGAACTTTGCCCCTCAGCCGCATCGGAGGCAGAGATTCCACGCGGGTCACTTGAGGTGACCAGCAATGATTTGGAGAGCGCTCCCCGAGCCCCATACTTCATAAAGGGCTTAATACGGTGTGTCTGGGGTCAGGACCCTCTTTAGATAGGGGTGCAGTGATGTCAATTGTTTAAATAAAAGTTGAGAGGTACCACTTACAGGTTTACAGACGTCCCATGATTATGTCACAGGTCATTACCTACCGCGAGGCCAGGTGACAGGGCCATTGGACAAGCCAGATTGAACCAGAGCACAATCGATGAGCAGGAATGGATATGATATTATATATAGAGAGAGAATTGGTGTGTGTGTGTGTGTTTGTGTGTGTGTGTGTGTGTGTGTGTGTGCACACGGTACACACACACACACACACACACACACACACACACACACACACACACACACACACACACACACACACACACACACACACACACACACACAATGATATATATGCGCATACATACTTATACATACATATATAGTAGCTTAAAAATAAAAGAATACATTAGATTTGGCTGGCCTTCCTAATGATAGGAGGTGATTTGCAGCTGACAGTCACCTCGGCGCGGTTGTAAGAATAAAAAGACAATAGTAGAAATCAGCCGCCCTCATTATCCTTTGTCTCTAATGGGCGGGAAGACTCTGACTGACTCCCAGTCAAAGTGTCTCTCTCGAGTCTTTGAGGGATCCATACTTTTGAAGGCTGACAGGGTGCTGATGATTCTCTGATTATTCGATATTCTGAAAACGTTCATTTCCCTAATTCCTTCTCCACATCACAGGGGCGAGTCCCGGTGAGCGTCTCATCTCACCCTGCGCCGTGCACAGAGGGAGGCACAGGATCCCTGCAAGAATCTAGTCATTTGGGGCTTTGAAGAGCACCCCCCCTCCCCCCTTCAAGCCCGCCCGCCGCACCCCCTCCCCCCCCTCACACGTTCCCTGTGCCGCTTACCAAGACTAAGATCCTCTCGTCTGTTACATATGGATGTATAATTAATGAGATAAGAATATGCATTGCTTTAAGAGTGCGCGATGGCGTCTGTGTTTTATTTTTATTTTTTGGGGAGGTGAATGTGTGGGCGTATGTGCACGCATACGGGCACATACAAACCACATGCACACACAGCACGTGCACGTGCTCATGCGCGTGTATGCGCGCCGGCACCTCTGCTCTAACACCGTCGACCAAAGTTGCATTTGATGTCGTGTGTGTGACAGTCAGGGGTGTATATAAAAGTGTGTCTCACATCTCCTTTCATGTCACCTCCACAGCACCAGGTATATACGGTGACAGCTAATATGAAAAGTGGCTTGTTTTGTCAGAAATGTGTAAATAAACATGGCAAACACTTCAAGTGAAGGTCACAACTCAATATTACATGACAACCGCCGTGTGCGAGAGCTATGCGACATGCGCGTTCTCCCACAAGATAACTGAGCAAACAATAGTTGGTTGTCATATAGATTGTAATGACCTGATTACATTTTTGTCCCCCTTCCCCCGCATGCACACACTAGGCAGCATGACTAGAGTGACTGGGAATTTGTTCATTATTAAGTGCAATGCTACTCCTTTAGCATTTGTGAATCAACAACAAACGAAATGAATCATTTTTTCTTCCCTCAAAAGATGAATACTCCTGTTGTGCACATTTAACATTTTTTTACACTGGCGTGGTCTTGTGGTTTAGACTACTGAGAGCAATCCGAGCTTAAACCCTGTATTTACCGATCCCCCAAAACAACAGGCGAGGGAGAGAGGAGCCTATACCGCGGTACACAATCACCTATTCAGATCAGGTACTAATGAAGAATTCCATCTATCCTGAAATTTAATTAAAACCCAAAAGACTTCAGATGAGATGCGATTTGAAAGAGCCTGGGGCTGGTACACAAGCACTTGGTGGTGAAGGGAATCACACTGTAAGTTGATATCGTAATTGGTCCTGATGTATTTCTGCATTGCCTGCGTGGGATCGGGGGACCCATAGCTGTATACTGGGTCTCAATGGAGTACCTGCTCATTGAAAATGCCATCACTCAAGCACTGCAGATCTGCATGAAATTAGAGAGCAACTAAGGCCTGATTGCAGGGGAAGAGAGAGGCACAATTGTTAAATGCATATATTATATTTTTTTTGCTCTCTCTCCCCCGTGTATGTGAGATTTCTTGCCTAAGTGAGTTCTGAAAATGTTAAAGTTAAAATGCAATAAGGATTTCCGCATAATAAAGTTCAACTGGCTAACAAGTGTAAAGAAAAGCAACGTTGAACTGTAGAAGTAGGCCTACAGAAATGATTTCACAAATAAGTCGTATATAGGCCCAGATAATTCCATGACCAAAAAAAAAGCCACGTCAACTAATAATTAATTCCTCAAATTTCACTCAATGCCTCCAATCATATACTCTGGTGTCACGACTTCTGGTTGAAAGGACACTAATTGTCCATTCTTGGGAGCTCTCTTTTCGTTTTCCTTGCCGTAGGTGACTGGTCAAGCCAACAATAAGCTCATTCAAACTTTACTACCATTCACATGTTCTCATTAAAAAAAAGCTTCCTGTCTGAAAATGTCAAGAGTGGAATTCGATCAGTTTCAAAGAATGTGCCAAGAATCATGGGAACGCTTGCCAAGACTAACACGCGTAGTAAGAGCTGCCACAGATTACTGAACCAAGTTACAGCTCTGTGTTCTGTTCCCTCTCTTTCACTCACTCACTCACTCACCCTCTTGCGCCCCCCCCTCCACCGCCTCCTCGCTCTCCTTCCCTCTCTCCCTCAGCCATAAAATACTTCATTATAACACAGTGAGCCAGCGAGTGTAAGTGATGTAACTGACAATTAAGAGTGAAGGCCTGATCCCAGTCATGGCTCTGCAAATATTTATCCATGACAGACCTCCTTGCAGGGCGGGGTGGTGAAAGGCGGGGAGCGGGAGACTCCCAGCGGTCTGAGGCTCACTGAAGTACGCCTGGAGCCATTCGACACAGCGCTGCAACTCGGGGCCGCTTTCCGCCGTTGGGCCGTCGCTGACCAAGCTGCGCAGGGGGGCCTCGTCACTCCTGTGAGGGGATGGAACAGGGGGGGCGAGGGGCAGTCGGTGGGAACAGGGGATGGGGGGACAGGGGGGGGTGGGTTGAATAAGTAATCATAATAAAAGAATTCTCAGGTCGAGCAGCATTAAAATGTGTCATGAGAGTGTAATAACATGCCACGGGTGAGAAGGCATGCGTGATACTGATGACATCATTTTGCGTCGAGTCGCAACAAGGCATTAATCTGTGCTGTGTTTAAAATCTGGAGTTACACATTAAAACGAGCGGCTTATTTTGACATGCATTGTGACAAGTTTCAGAGCCGTTAAAGATATTTCTGAGTGTATGCTTAAACAGTAATCCTGACAGTACATTTAAGGCACAGTATGATAGAGTATATAAGCAAAGAGAAAAGGCGTTAACAAGTTACTTCAAACAAGCTTTGGAAAAATAAAGCAAACCCAAAAAAACGGCTTTTGAAAAATAGTTTTCAAAAGCCTTGGAGCCAAGTTTTGCAGGAAAAGTTGGGAGCAAAGCACAACAATGGTTTTCAATCGTGCTTGGGTGTAGTTTATAGTTCATGAACAGAATAAGTGGATTTTTTTTTTTGGCCAGAGTGGTGTTGGCCAGCCGAGCTGTAAACTTGGACATGCATCTTAGCATGAGAAGACGCTTGGAGGAATTTGCCGTCGGTTGACTTGGCATCACTTAACAGCTGAGTTTTTCTCTACAACTGCTGACCACCCCCCAGGTCAAGACAAGCAGACTGACCCATATTTGACACTTAAAGACCCTACTGGGAAGGTTCTTCTCTTAGCATGTGCATTACTGCAAAGTGGACCTCAAGCTGTGTTGCTGGATCTGAAGCATGCCGCGCCAATTCCATTAACTGGTGTACAGGACTTATAAATAAATAATGTCGCCATTTAAGTGCCCTTTTTCAAAATTGGTTTATCCTGTATGGTATTAATAATACACATTTACTTTGTTAAACACACAGACCGTCTCTCTCCTCCCCGCCTTAATACATTCAGTCAACATGGCCCTAAGTGTTTTTACACTCCTGCAGGTCACAGTTTGAATAACATTTTATATTGGACATGTGAAGCTGTTTTTTTTTGTTGAGTGTTATGACTGAGCAGGTCCGTTTTCAGTTGGAACCACTCCTCGCCTGCTAGTTTGCGGCCGGCGCGTGATGGAAATCTCCTGGGTGTCGTTTAACACTGGGTGTAAATACAGTAAAAAGGTGTAAATACTCTCATTTCTAAATAAACCACACAGCAGTTTATAGGCGAGTGGCGAAAAACTCGGAAGCCCACCGAGCGCTCCTGCGCTGAGACCCGCTCAAACAATGGCCATGGCTCATGGCAATCTCTGTCGGCATGGGTGAGTGCCCAGCCAGCCCCTACTTGTCATTGTCTCTCCTTTCTACCCCCCCCCACCCCCCTGCTCTCCTGCTGCCCCCCCCCCCCCCCCCCTCTATTTCTCTATCCTCTCTCTACAGCCCTTCTGGCTCTCCACAACTTACACCCCCCCCCCTTCCAACAACCCTTTCCACTTCTCTCTTTCTCTCAGCAACGATCTTCCGACCACTGTTCCCTCCCAGCAACCCCCCCCCCCCCACACACACACACACCCCTCCCTCCCTCCCTCCACCAGCAGCAGCAGCAGCAGCAGCACCTCTTCCCCTCCGCACCCCACCATCCAACACCCCCCCGTTTTCTCTCTGAGAGGATGTTCCAGCCGCTGCACACTGACAGCTCGGGGATATTGTGTGTGGAAATGTTCCTGTTGGACCCCGCAGGCCTCTTACAATCTACCGGACAAAGGGTAGCGCACCTTTGCTTAAGGCTTCGCACCTTTGACCTGCGACTCGCACTTCAAACTTGTCACCACGGCTAATTTTTTTTCCCCCAACTCCCCATCGGCGCTCCCGTTACGGATGCGCCCGCCAAAAAGAAATCGCTCGCTCGGTTAACAACGTAAGCCCCGGCCTATATACTCTGTTGTACGGTGAATGACAAAAATAGTAGATCTACAAGATCGTGCAATATATTGTGTTTAAAAACCTATTTGCTATTTTGTTAAACATAAAGAAATGACAAGAATGCCCAAAATAGGGACGGGAGGTCAAAAGTGGTTAAAAGTCAACGTGACACAGCACATGTAACGGGCAGTGAACAACAAAATGGACACCGACACTGGGTGCGGTAGCGCTGACACCAGCACCACGGTTGTTTCTGAAGAACATTGAACCAATAAACATACTGACCCGCTACGGGCTACATGTACACTATTACTACCCGCAAGAGTCCATTTGGGGCAAACATTACACTCCCAGAGTAAAATGAACATTGAGGATTTTACTGTGTACAGTGACTACACTCGGAGCACAATTCAAACCTCATCATAGGATCTTCATGAAGGCCATATTGGCAAATTAGAAATTGTGCCCTTGAAATGAGAGATTAGAGATGTCTAATAAATGTCACGTCAATTACATTGAAATCCTCAGAGGAGAGGCAATCTTCACATTGTCTTGAGATGAACATCATGCTACAGTATTTGATTTTATTCCCCGTCTATGTGGAAGACAACTATTATGAACAGCTTTTTAATAACTGTGCTTAAACTGGCCATGTTCCAGTTTCACTAAACTACTCAAATTTGGACCATGCACAAATGTTGAATGAACCTATCTTTTGAGTGATTAGAATAACAGCATATCCTATAGCTAGGCAGGCATAGAGTACTTTTTTTTTCTACTTCGAGGCAAGGATATGAGAAACTAATACTGAAATAGCCAGGAATTGCTGCAGCCAGTAAAAGGAATATTTCCCTTGATAGCAGATTGTGATTTGAGAGAATTTCTAATATTGTGCTCCTGTCACAATCAATTTCCAATTACCATAAATCATTGCTCCGTAAAGTGGGGAGTCATTTCGGAGTTCTACCTATTTTCTCACTCTAATATAAAGAATGAATTGAGCATTTATATAACTGTTTGGGGGTTATCATTCATCCTGCGAGAAACAATCAAAAAAGACAGAAGGATATAAAAGGCACGGGCAACACTGTATCTGAGATATAAAATATATGAAATAAAATAAAAAACATGCTGACAATTTATTTGTCACTTTCCTTTAGCATATAGTTAGAAGTTCAGTGACCCCCCCCCCCCCCCCCCCCATCCCCCGTGCCCCCTTTTTTCCACTACCTCTGAGTTAGAACTCCACTTCTTCAATGTGACTTCCTCCATCAACGGTGGGCATGAGAGGGGAAACAGGTTAACCACAAGCTCTAATTGAAAGGAATCATAGCAATCTGGCGGGGGGCGTAATGGTGTGGTGCACAAGAAGGAGGAAAAACTCTGAACTCATGCCTCCATCCTGTGAAGCGTGATGGCGCTCATCCCGACTCGATCGGCTGTCACTTTTGACACCGCCTGTCAGAGTTCTCCTTCACCGATCATGGGTAACATCGCGGGTCAGAGGATGAAATAGAAAGGGCCAGGACCAGTCCGATATTTTCCTCTAGCCTTATAGCCGCGGATACTTAACTCGGAGACGTCAAAGACTCAAGAGAGCATGAAAAAAGCCTAAAATGACTAAAAAGGAGGAGGGGGGGGGGGGGGGGGGAATACAGCATGTCTCTATGAATGTCAAGATCCTGATGGTCTCTCAGCCAAAGGCTGTGATACAATTGTAAGCCACTTGCTCAAATGGGGCCCGTTCAACCATTTGAAGATCATTCCGGATGCCTATCTGGACGCGGCGGGCCCTAAAGTCGAGAGCTTTCGAGATGCAGCTGAGCCATAACGAGTTGCTTTTTATTCCATCCTTGTTGTTGTTGCGGCGCGCACTGTTATTTTGTAAAGAAAACATCCGGGGGCCAGATTAACAGCTCTCCGGATAACCAACAACTCTTATTAGCGAATGTCCACCGAAGAGGCCACGGCGCTCAATCCAATACATAAAGGTGGTGGTGAAATACTGCAGAGTAGGCAACAATGCACACAACAATTAGGGCCTTCTCCCTACTGGCTAACCACGCGAGTCAGTGAAGGCATGTATTACCGCAGCCTAAACTCTTGCTCCATTATGTAGTAGTATCCACACCTCGACGCAGCAATGTTTATCTACAACAGACTACTGAGCAGTTTCAAATAGCATTTTTAGCCTCTATTCTCAAGTGCCACAGTAAGAGATTCCAATTACCCCGAATGGTAAGGAGCCAGTGAGGGAGACGTAAAGTACATTAGGGATCCCCTGTAACTGCAGGGACCTTTTAGAGCCTCGACTGAAGAGGGCCGAGAGACTGTGGGCGTGCGTTGGGGGGGACGGTGACCCTGCATGGATAGCCCCTGTCAAAACTTGACCACGTCAAGCACAAAGGCATTATGGGAATCCAGTGTCACCAAGTCCTAATTACTGTCTGTGTTCGGAGCAAATTACTGCCTTGTTCCTCTGATTAGCGAGGAGGCTAATCTTCACCTGTGTACGCCAGCACTGCTGAGGGCCCTTGAGTGTTAGCGCTTCGTCTTCTGTAATTTATTTTTAAATCAGTGCCCGCTCCCAGGAGTTTTGAGTGTTTTGTTGTGAACCGCTTACCATGATCCCCACCACCGCCCCCTCACCCCTAAATCCTTGACTAAATCCTTGTTTGGTGCCGCAGGAAGATAAGCAAGAACAACACTTGGGCATAATTGACTCGTACTCCTCTCCAAGATGTCAGAGCGGCATCATCTCTCTGCATAGCCATATTGCCTTAGTATGTTACACACTGTACCCTGCTGTGCAGGGAAGATACAGGAATCCAATCAAGTTCAAAAAACAAACTGGCGTCGCCCTTTGTGCCGGGAAACTTCTTGGGTTGACGGCGGGGGAAAACATTCACGGCAGCTCTACTTTTAGTCACATCTCCAGCACACGCAGCCTCCCTCTCAGGCAACCGGCGCCCGTCGTCACCGAGGAGGTTTCCATTTTTATAAATAACACACTAGCATTCGCAAAGATTTTCATCCGATTGACAAGTGAATGTCAGACAGTGCCTCGCCTGCGTATAGGGGGGCGGTTTACAGGTAGCGTGTTACACAGGTGTTGGTTTACACAGGAAATGGCACATGCAGCCTGATTGGGGCCGTCCCGGGAGACAAGAGGCATAAACGCAGAGCGCAGATGGGTCCAGGCCGGGGCCATGTGGGAGCAGCACCTTAATGAATACGCAGCTGAGTACTGTACTTCACAATGTGAACAACAGAATTCTAAAGGCTGCCGCCTTTTTTTAACGACAATATCAAAAATGATCTGAATATCATTACACGTTTCACAATGAATCATTTATTTATAAATACTGGGTCAGCTAGAGCAGAACGTCTTTGCCTACTTTATTAATATGGTTGAATTGTGATCGAGAACAGATCTCAATTTATATTATTACATCGCTGTTTTTTGTTTTGTATTTTTCTTTTCCCCAATTCTATAAGCTTATTAGTTGGGACATAATTGTTAAGAGATTTAAAAATTGAGCATAGCCATCCAAACTAATTTAAATTATGTATTCTAATCATCTAAAGCATGTGTGAAAGAGAGATGGATAGAGAGAGAGAGAGAGAGAAGGGGGTGGGTGCATGGCGGTGCAGAGAGATGGATAGAGAGAGAGAGAGAGAGAGAGAGAGAGAGAGAGAGAGAGAGAGAGAGAGAGAGAGAGAAGGGGGCGGGTGGCGAGCGGTGCAGAGAGATGGAGAGCGAAACAGAGACACAGAAGTCCCAAAGTTGTTGATGTGGTCCAAGGTGTGCGGCTCACATCAAATAAACAGCCCCCCGCACAGGAAACACATTTACTATACTATGTTATTCAGCGTGAACCAGGACATTGATTCACAGCACTACATGAGTGTGAGAAAACGATAAATGCATCACCTCAGATATTTCACACCAGTGTCGGTAGTGTGTAAAAGCTGTTGTGACAGCTTGGGTATTAGGGCTGGATAGATGGAAAATGGCTGGCCGCATATGAATGCCAATGTGACTGGGAGGGGTGGGGGGGCGACGGGTTCGACACAAAAAAACACACTCCACCTCAGAACAATTAGGCGGTTCTCAGGCACATCCAGTGTTGTCGGTGATAATGGAAAGCTGTGAGGATAACTGGTGATAAATAGACTTTAACACCCTCCTCCTTAAGAGCTATGCAGTTCCCCCTCACATGCTTAACTAATCATGACCATGGCCAGCAAATTCATACAAAAGACTAATTACTGTTGTACTTCACTTCAATCTCAACAGCCTCTTATATAAGGACTTGGGGGTTCTCCTGCCTCCTTTCTCCTCCTGATGGGTATTTTCTTTTTTTAAATTACAAGTAGGCCCGATGCTAGACAAAAGCGTTTAAAAATCGGTGATTGCTTTCATCCGCTTTAATTACATTCAGAAATGGCATTTCTGCCACATAATACACCCCTATTGTTTCAGAATTATCTGGCTTGGGGAGTAAAATCTACAATATTTGACGATGCTCCCGAGTTAAATCGCCTCTTGAAATTGAAATATGCTGCCGAAATACAAAATAAAAAGCCAGCCTTTGCTGCTGATATACTGGAAGCTTCTTGGCTTTCTGCAGAATGCTATTATTATGCATATCCAGGTAGAAAGTTAATTAACCCAAAGCTTAAGCTAATTATGGTAGCAGAATGCTATCAACCAAACGCTTTCAGTCAGACAGCTGTCCAGAATTTCATTTGCTAATCATTTGTCTTTTGCTGGAACATATGGTACATTTCCCCGCTATCACAGGAACAACAAACAGATGAAAATCATTAACTAAAAACAATGTGCAATGTGAAAAATCAGACACAGATTTATAAGGCTTTGTGTCAGAGGGAAAAAAAGGCGGATTTATGGCTTGGGAAATATAATGATAATTTTTTGGTTTGAGCCACTTAGGATTTTCAGCAGATCACGTGACCCGCGTGTGCTGGGAATTCAGATACAGAAATATATTGTTTATATCTATATGCAAATGAGACAGAATGTTTATTGTTTATCTGTGTATTATTAATTAGAATTTTCTATAGAGGCAAAAGCAAAGAGCTTATTCTTAACAGTTAGTGGCTCCTGGCATATTTAGTGTCTGTATTTCCACTGTTTGTTTTTGTGGTGTTGTTAAAAAGCAGAAATCCCTTACCCACTGAATTAAATCAATTATTTTTCTTGAAAAATGCCTCGTGCATTATTTTGTTCCACTTCATAAAAACACATCATACCAGCTGTTAAAGAGTGATTGATATCGGCATTGCCTCGCGACATTATCTAGCAATAAAGGCTACTCAGGTTCTAATGCAACATGTCACACTCGGGCTCCTGTAGTACATTTCTATTGAGGACCTCACAAGCTAAATTGCTTTTCTCCAGCTCCCCCACATCTCAGCAAGCTTGACAGACAAATTGATCAAAGCATTGTAAAATAATATGCCCACAAAAATGTCTCGGGGCAGAAGTCCGGCCCCTTTTTTCATTTTTCACCCTAATAAAAAAGTGCCCTGTGTTTTCCTCCGTATTATGTGTCTGTACTCTTGTGTGAAAGAAGACGAGAAGCATCATATTTCAGATAATAGTAATCTCCTGTAAACAAAATGCGTATCATTTTTCTGTATGAACGCTATGACCATGCTAAACTAAGGGGCGGGGGGATGGTGGTGGTGGGGGTGGTGGCTGGTTAACAGGGAGCTGGTGTGTAAGGCCCCAACAGGGGTTGTTGAGATGTAATGAATTTGTTCATCTGATAGTGCCTTTAGGGCTGTCGTTAGACTGGCGGAGGAGGTTGATTTCAGGGAAAATGTTCCTAAGATCAGTTAGGAAGCAAAAGGGGCTTGAGACGTTTCTATTAGAAAGAGCTGACGGTCATGGTGTGTAAGCAATGCTTCAAGTGCGTTTATGTAGCTATAATGGCATTTATCAATAACTATCTATCAATGTCGCCAGTGCTTTTGTTGCTACTCCCGCTGCTAGACGGCAACCAATTGTGAACCGTGGCAGGGCAGGCAGGCGCGGATTCAGTCATGAAAAGCTTCCAGGCTTCGACTTCTTTTCAGACACGTTGGGGCTTCCTTGGTGATGTGCATGAACCTTAACCATTTCCGTTATCCAAAATATGTTGTCAGGGACCATTTATCATACTGACTAGCTAAGCCTACATCATACCACATCCAAAGCTAGAAAGAGCCTTGTTTAGTATGTCATAAATAAATCAATGGAAATGGCTGACCTGAACTATTACTGCTATAGGCAGGCTTTTGTGAGATCTACATGTAAAGCCGCTTGCAAAGATAAGCCCATATTTTCTCACTTTATCTTTGCCTGTCTCAATGCCTGTTTACATTGTGTTACTCCAGAGCTGGCTATTGCTTCTTTGCTATCCTGTGACTGTAATATTATATTCAACTGGTCACGATAAAATCAAAATATTTGGTTTAATGGTGTTGAGCTCACACGTTTGAGAATATACAGGGGAGCGATGTAATCGGAACTACACTTATGACCGACATAGCAAACGATATTAAACTGAGAAATGATCTACTGATGCGAATCATTAGATTAATTTGCATATTCCTACTGAACCTGAACACACAAATTAAACCCTGTTCAGGAAGAGAGGGAGAAAGGTGCTTGCACATGGTTGCAGGACATCTTCCATAATCAAAATTCCATATTATTAATTTCCTCACTTCAACTCATTAACAACAAGTGGAATGTTTTTCACTGCTTGATGAATTTTAGGAAATAGCAGACAGTCAAGAAGGAAACACATGTTGAGGTATAATATACAAGACCATTAATGGGTTTCCATAAATTAGAATTTGCCATACATTTTCAAAAGGATGACTTCCTATCTGCGCGCGTTTGGAAACCAGTTTAATTTCCCAAACCAATCAAGTTTATCAAATGTGAATCTGTGATACATGGATATTTAATTTCAATCTAATCAAAACTAATCTGAGATGTAGAGTGTAGACCTGGAAATGGGAATTTGTTGGGGGGAAAAAAGGAATAAGTCCTTACTGATGCTGATGCTTTAATCAGTTGGAATCACTTCACTGAGACAGATGACATTCTAGGAATGTTTATGGATGGAAAGGGCCAAGACTTTAATGGAATATTCTGGTTTTGAATGTAGGCTGACACTCAAGAACAACTGTACTGTACTGTACACAACTTGAAAGGAACATAAATAAGCAGGAAGTAGCATGCCGTGCCCCCCCCTTGACCTTTATTGACCCTACAGGCTCTGGCTCTAATCAAGTCCCTCGTGGATAATAAACAGTTATTTTTATTTATGTTTTCTGAAATTTCAAATATACTGCCGGAAAGAATCACAACCACATGCCATCACAAATCTAATTTTGAGTCCAACTATATTCTAGGGCCCCTCATATTTCTTGTCTGCCTGCCTCATATTTTGCCCAACTTTCTCCTGGATATTTCTTGTGGGATCTACAAACATGCCCTGCTTGCGATGAGGAATGGCGGCACTCCATCACGGGAGTGGATTCTGTCTTGCCTGTAAATTTCACACCTTTGTTTATCGCGTCACCGGCACACACCGGGCTGTTGTACAGTACCTTTCAGCAGGTGCGACATCCATTAGGATCTGGATGGTGTGCACACCATTCTCACATGCGCTCGCTCGGATCGTCCCCAGGGGGCTGAGCAATGAGATGGTCTTCTGAGTGCACGGTCTCTCCCCCCGCTTCTTCATCTCGCCGCCCTGCTAAGAGACCACAAATTACACCGTGCTCATTGACATATTCATGTGGTAACTTTCAGCATTTCCCACACTTATTTGCATCGAATGATCTATTGAAAACCTAGTGGGCCGCCAACACGTGATGAGTTACATATTTGAACACCTAGCCCCCTGAACAATGTCATGATTTGACTTGATCCCTACATTACTATCTAATATTTCTTTCGTGCATGGGAAAGAATACGCCTATCTAACCAATAAATCGCCCATTTTTCCCTCCTTTCTGTTCTATATATCACATAAATGAGAAAAACAATGCAGTCTGTTCCCTTGTCTGGTGGGGGATTCCCCAGATAGCTCGACATTATTTTCAATCCGTCATTTTTGGTTGATGGCCGGGATGTTTTTCTAGCATTAGATTTGTTCCTTAGGGTGCAACTCCGATGGGATTCTGGTTTCCAGCCCTAACAACAGCAAAAACGTGCAGCTTTTCTGACGACTGAGATGGATACTGGCAATAACCAGACAGCAGTTTCTTTTTTATTTTTACTTTGAGGGAAGGAGAGATGATTGACTATGTTATATGTGAGTTTTTGAGAGATGGAGGTTATAATAAATAAAGGTCACACTGATTGTAAAGGTTCCTACCAAGGAATCACTCCTTCTGAAACTCCTCTGACCTGAAAACTAGCTGTCCACACCAACATTAACTCTCACATTTAAAGGCCCAGTCACGTGTTTTGTTTTTCCTTTGGCCATTTTGAATATTGATGTCCATACGATTCATCATCAGCATTTTCTGTCGGAAAATCACATTTATAATGACCGGTTATCTGTCGAAAAAGGATTTCTGCAATTTCGCAAAATCTCAGAACGGGTTTAGGCTACTGTTTAAGTTCAGAATCAACACAAACATTTAGGCTACATTTAAAGCTTTGAGGTGTCACATACTAGATACTACTACCACTCTCAATGGCTCTACTATTACAGGAAAGTGAAATAAATAAATGAAAAAGTCTAGGAATATATAAGCAAACACTGGATGTTTTATTACAATATTTATATATTTCATAGAAGTTGGCAAAGTAATGATTAATTTACAATGGACTTAATTTGAAACGACACACCACCAAACATGTGCTTACAGTATGGGCATTCATTGTGCAGTCACAGATGTAACATGAATGTGCAGTAGCCTACAAGCTCCCATTGTATTTTTGAATGGATTCATTTGACTTGATTGTCAATTAAGCCAAACCAGTGCAGTGTACACCAATACACCATGGTGGACAATAAACAACACTGTAATATAATAATGGAGTTTGGGAATAATGGCCTTTCATTTTTTTATATTAATACTTTGAAAATAATAATTAGTGTTAAATGTTCATGGCACACATTAAACAGTTTATTGATAGGATCTAAATGTATGTTTATTGAGTTGCCCACACACAAATCCAGAGCAGAATTTGTTGTAGGCTACACAGTACACACGGCTCAATACACAAGCAACCCGTGTGGAAAAGAGGCGATTCCAAAATAGTACAGCACATTTACTGTATCGCTTTTATGGTAGATAAGAATCTTTCAACGAGACAGCATCAGGCGGCCACTTCTACTGGAATTGGAAAGGTATGGAGAGTGAGACTATAGAGTTGGGCTTTGGCGTTACTTTCTTTGGGAATCAATCATCCATGATCCACGTGCTGCTATCCCCGGTGTTTTGAGACGTCGTCATAATTTCATTATGTATAATGAAAATGTTCAATTCGTGGTAAAACTAGACTTTCGGCGAACTCTTAGATAACTTATAGACAGGTTATTTTAAACCAAACTACAAAGAAATGTTTCATAAATCATCCCTTAGTATAAATACACTATATAGCGGTGTGTATAAGCCTGCTTCATGTCATGTGTGTATGCAAGTTCCCTGCTTGCATACCTCTGAACGCTTTTATGTACGTGTTAAACGTATAATGTATTTAACCCGTTTTCGGAGCGGTTATCTTACATGCAGTGCCTTGCGGTCGATGCTTTTCCTCTCTGCAAATTGCAAAACAATGAGGGCTGAATCTCTGTTCCTGTTTCTCCCGACAACGTGGTTGAGGCGGCCAATCAGAAGACGCAACGGCGGAGTCCTGCTCGCTGATTGGTTCGACAAAGTGTTCTCTCCCCCTGGTGTTCTGCCTCTTACTGTGGTTCAGGGAATGGTCCTGGATCCAGGGATGTAGGTAAATTGAACATAAATACTACTTAAAATCTATTTTTCTCATAAAGGAGACCACTGTGGAAATACCTAGGCATATACATTTAGATCATAAAGTAAAGGCAGCTATCCAAGTGTCCATATATGTAGTCCAGGGTACTAACAGTCAGGCAGCTAAGGTACCCCAGCTGGGGTTACATATTTTTAGGGCTTCTTGGTCAGTAGCCTATAATAATATAATTCACAACAAACATAACTAATAGCTTTTATGTATGTGAATTCCAACATAAGTGAAGAAGTAAAGACAGACATGTGTAAATATGCGATAGGCTGTAAAGTTTAACTAATGCAGCTACACTGCTACTTTATTATTAAAGCTTTGTACACTGATAATTAATTAATTATTATTCTATTGTCCTTGTAGTCCTAAGTAGCAAGGTCAATTAAAAAACAACAACATTGCTCTTTAGGATAGGCCTGGTTTATAGGGTATAATCACTAGTGATTTATTAGGAAGTAAAATAATTCTACATTATTTTGAAAATAGCTGATATACAAGTTCACAGTGTGTGACAGGGCAACACACTGTGAGCTTGTTTAAAAAAAAAAACAAAAAAAAAAAAAAATTGTTTGTAGGTATTAATACATATGCCCAAAATTGGAACACCAGGTTAAAGTGGTCAAAGGTGTTCTGAGGCTGTTGTCATTTGATTTCTGGGACAGTCGAGGACTAGTGGAAACAGATTCTAGCTAAATGTGTTGCATCCATTATACGTTAGGTTACTTTAGAAGTTTGTGTTGACCTCTGTTTTATTTTTACTTCCATGGCACCTTCACTGTTCTGCATGCCTCCATTTGGAAAGTGTATAGGCCTACATGGGCCCGTGGCCCACACCCCGTCTCGTTGTGGAGGGTGGAAGCAGGGAAAAAAACGCCACCCCTGCAGAGACCATTTTGAAATCTGTGAGGATTTCCGTGCCATCTGGACCCGCTGCCAGTCTGCCCCAGATAGTAAGGGTTGGCAACGGTACCCGACGGTGCAATATGGCTCTCTCTTTAATGAACTACTAACTGTCCCCCGTTTTAATTGATGTGACATTTGAGCCATTTATCTCTGACATTTCAATGAAGGATGATTCTCAGCCTTGCCATTTACTTTTTGTGCTATTTTCTAAGAGTCATTTGCATTTTGCCGCTCTAAACCTGCTTTTTGTCTCTCATTAGCTAATTAGAGAGGAACATGCACAATTAATAAAAATGAACATAACCTAGTTTGATTTAGGCTTGATGAGGGATAATCAGAAAACCACTGTTTTCTTAATGTTCATCAAAAATGGTGTGATGGGCTACCTGTGGTAAAAGGTGACTTAGGTAAAGCCTCCTAACCTTTACCCACATACCAACATGTAGCCTACAGTGTGGGACAACTTATGTTCACAGCATGGGGAGAATCAAGCTCAATTAATCAGCATATGATTGCAGTAAGCAGCCCCCTCTGCTGGATCTTCTGGGCCATACTGTTTGAATTCATAATACCACATTTCAGTGGCCACAGAATCACCATGCATTGTTCTTTACTGTAGTAACAGTGGATGTTAATTATTATTTTTTTGTGTTTTTGTTGTTTATTTTATTTCATGTTTAGATAAAGAAAGGTGTGCATTACATTTTACAACGTCCAATATATTCAGGGACAGCCTCTGCGAATTATCCAGTTTTGTGATTATTTGTCATAAGCACTAGATTGTCAAAGCTTTTTTTTCTTCAAGAATTACACATTTTAGGATGCCAGGATACATCAACATATATTTAACAGATAAATGGAGGTAGGGGGAAAACAGGAAATATACTTTGGTCGTGGTGAGATGAAAAGAGTAGCCTGAATTGTGTGCATGACCTGCACAGTATTATACCAAAGGTTCCACACTCAATTGTTTTCCATAATGACACGTATTTTAAATCTTTTTAAGATATCCTTTAAAAACACAGTTCCACTGGTGACGGCTGTTCCTTTGATTGTGAGCAGCATCGGTGCCAAGGTGTGGTGCCCTTTTTGCATTGGAAACAAGGCTAATATCTTTTGTTTGAGACTCAAAGAGCGCACTTTCCTGTGCAGCTTCCCTCACTATTTTTGTTTGTGTGAGGTGTTGATGGAATTATACCACAGTACGGCTTCCTTTTAGTGTACACGAACCAGATGTTTGTGAGAATAACAACCACGACTCTTTTTTTGGAGTGACAGAAATTGTTTATGAGCCATTTTGCCCATATCCGCTACAGTATAGTGTTTGATTGTCAGAGCTCAGTCATACACTATCTGTTTTCCTGTGTTTGCAGTCTCACTCTCATGTTGACGTGGGAGGAGTTGAAGTCATTCATGATAGAAGACATGTAGGAGTGCAGATCAGAAAAGACAGACAGACTGAACAGCGACAGTGCATCCTCTCGCACGGTGCCGCGTGTGAGCGCGCATTTAAATCAGGAGAAATGGCTCTGAGGGGCCTCACGTTGCACACAGAGGAGGTCTGGGTGCGTTCTCACTGTGCATATTGAGTGCACCGTGGATGTTATTATGACTGTTCTTATAAATCAATCCATAAAGCAGCCATACAAAAAAACTTAAGTAAACTAAAAAACTAAAAAACGAACTGCTATTTTATTCTTTGTACTTTGACGCTGTGTTATTCTAGTCCTCTCCACTGAATTAGCCAGATCACCAGATAAGAAACACTGTGGCCACAAAGAGACGTGAAAATATTTTCCTACACCCTCCAGTGCCCACTTATTTAGTGTGCCTATGTGCCTCCCGTCCTCCCGTCTCTGATATGATTCTCTATTTTACTGTTGACATAGTGCTATGAATGTCTGAGCACTTTGCAAATGAAGAGGCTTGAACTCCTGACAGGCTGTGTCGCCGGCACCGTGACACACTGGCCCGCACATGCTGTGCGGCATAATGATGACATTAGGATCCAGTGATAATATCAGGACGCACTTCAGATAAATGACTGATAAACCAGGGGTTGTGCCTCTCGTATTACACGCTTGACAGAGCAGCTAATCAGTGTCCAAGTGACTGCTATTACATAAATCATGAGCTTGACTTTGATGCATATTCCATCGGTGTTCTCTATTCATCACGTCATCTGGGGGGGGGGGGGGGGGGGGGGTGGGCTGGGGGGGCTCTCTGGATGACTGGCTGCCGGGCCAACACACATTTTAAGAGCACATTATGTTTTCATTAGAATTTGATATGATCCATTCCAGTGTTGATTTGATTTTACGTGCTCGGGTCATTTGATAGGAAAGTACCAAGGAGAAGGCGGTGTATTGTTACATTGCGTGAGGGGGCTCGGTGTGTCATTTCTCTCTCATTGGCCACATTTACGGTAAAGCCGCTCGTTGATTTACAGTGCGGTTACCTGATATAATCATCCTTTTGGATATTATCCAAATTATGCCCATGATGGTCATTGTTGTTCTGGATGGATTTACACCGCTGTGTACATAAATACTAAAGAAGTGCGGTGGACCTGCTGTTTTTTCCATTCAGCAATAATTTGGACCCAAGCACTATTTCAAAGGAGATCCCCCCCTAAATGTGTTAAAAAATAAAACAGGGTTTAAGGAGGAAGTGTGGTGTTCAAGTGAGTCTCCTCCATGTATGTTTTATTCTCTAGTATTGGGGTCAGAGGATGTGAAGGTGGGGGTGTTAATTTAATCCCCATTCTTACCCAGAGCATGGCCACACTCTCTAAGGAGCTTTATCTCTGACAACTGTGTCAAATTAGAGAGACCACGAGCCCCTCATAAAGAATATGTCTGTCAGACTACATTGTTCCTGGCCTCTGAAATATACGGCAGAGAGAGACAAAAATAGTAGATAACACCGTAGTCCCACAGTTGGACTTCAACATGATGAAATAATTTTCGAGCCATGTGATCCTGTCAGTGAGACGAACCGCTAATAAAATTGACGTTTGGCGTATAATGCTGCTCCTTTTGTGCTTGGGCTATTCTTAGGGTTCCATTAAGGATTATTGTTGGATTCAAAGAGCATCATACTTTGATACGAAGGATTTAAAACACTGTATTCTATATTCATATGCTAAACCAGTGATATAACAGTTCAGTTTAATTACTCAGAAAAATGTGTTGGCCCCTAATGCATTGTGATTCAGCTTGGCTGCATATAATTGATGGAAGCAAAACATTCCATTACCTGTGGTGCGTAACTCGAGGTCAGTCCAGTGTGATAAGTGCCCATCATTTATCTCAGAGCTATCATTGCTTTCCCACAGTCAAACATGTAAAACAACTCCTAATGTTCTCCCAAGTCCCCTATGGGTGTTTCACCCCGTTATCATCACTGCTGCTACTCTAAGGGGACTTCCTCTGGAGACAACATTTTCATAGACCTTTGACCCAAAACATATTTTCCATTTGAATGGTCTGACTAGTGAATATTTACAAGCATGTTTAATGTATAACAGCTCTCATCTGTGAATATCAGGAGCCATTTTCTGCTCAGTCAGGTTCTGATGTTGGCTATGGCCTCTTGCTTGAGGTAATATTGACCCCTCTTAAAAGCAGAATGACCCGGGCCTCATTTAGGCCAAGTAGTATGCATACATATTCTGCAAGTCCTAAGGGCATACATGTTTATAACAAGTGTAAAGCTAGCAGCCTCAAATGTAAACATTTCAGCACTGTAATATTATTGTATCAGTACAGTCCCAGAAGGTGGTAGATTTAATAATGTGGGTGGATTATATAAGACAGAGAAATAAAGAAGTGATTTGAAATTGTTTGGGGACCTTTTGTGTCAATGGTTATGGAGGCTAAGGGACAATTCTGCTCCCTCAGGCTACTGTTAAAAAGGCAATGGGTTTTCTTGTACACACTGCATTTTGGAATCTACATGCAGAACTGACACCAAAGGCTGTTATCATGTGATTAGTAATACATAATACATTTGATTCTATTATCACGCAAAGGAGAATGAATGGGATGGTGAAACACATGAATAGCATCTGAGTGCAATGCATGAATATACGTTTAATAGGGAAAAAAGTCAGGGTTTGCTACCCGGGTGCTTATACAACCACAGGGTTTTTAATCTCTTTCTTGCCGATGAAAGTCCCAGTAATTGCTATATTTCCCTTTTTGTTTCAAGGACCTTTGACGATCCCTTGGCTTGCATCAGAGGGCAAAGTCATTAGTGGAGAAATGAGCTCAAGTGAAGAGAAGGAGATTGCTGGGCTCCCTGCGTGATTGGAAACTTTACCGCACATTGCATTCTAATTTGAATTCAATTTTCAACGTATATGTGATACATAAGGACACTCAAACATACAACTAAAGCACAACTAAAGCAATGTTTTTTAGTTTTGTTGCCTCGGTTTCTCCTTGCCTGTGACAAGAGAGTCATGGGCTGTCTTTTTCTCTTGCATTTTATGCATCACTTACGCTGACAGATCAACTGTGATGGCAAATTACAAACCTTGAGTGAAATTGTCAGCCAAAGCATGCACTAAATAAAGACGAGGTACATCTCACAGTAGATAAAAATGACAATGTGTTCTGTGCAATAAAATTGAAAAAGATCCACACACCAAATAGCTCCCATTGGAGGGAATTTATTACAGCTTCACTAGTGGTGTTTCGAGCAAAACAAGCTCTTCCTCAGTCCTCATGAAGAACAAGAAGTTGGAGGAAGATTTCTGTTGCTTGAAACGTCAACTACTGAAGCTTTCACCTTTCTTTAGCTATTGGGATGCGTGTGTTGTTTTTTTTTCGATATTCTGTGCAATAACGCCACAATTATCATCATCATACTAATTTGTTTGAAGGGGTTGGGGGAGGCAGGGCATACGAAATATGAATTCCTGTCAATCATCCTGCAGTATACAACACTTTGTTGCGGTTGGGTGACGCTGCTTCTTTGATGTAAATCACAGACATTAGAAATAAAAGACAGGCCTGTTGACTTGTTTCACGCTGGGAATCATTGGCCCAGCATGTGTTGCTCTGTCAATGCTCCACTCTCCTGTGGAACCACTGCAGTCCCCTGGGTCCTAGCACTGCTCCCCGGGGTGCACTGCATATAATTACCCACAATCCACCCTGAAACAGCTCTCATTTACAGTAATCAACAGTCTGCACTTCAAAGGATCCATGTGGTATATCAGACACAGAGAGAGCCAGCATGTGTTATTACAAATTATTATTATCGCCTCTCAATTACCAATATGTGCTGAGGCAGAGGACTGTGCTTAACTATGGAAACTGTGAAAGCACGGCGTGATTTCCATCCATTACCAGCTGACGAGGGCAATGATGATACATGTGATGCTGCTAATAACTTCAAAAGCAGCTCAGTTCAGTGTAAGGTCTGAAACATAATAGTCAAGTGTGGCACGTTCAAAATGTACAACAGGAGGGGGCGAAGAGGAATAAGAAGATGAGCTTCATCAATGGCATGACATTTACATGACTAACAAATTGAAAAGGCAAGTAAGAAATGCAAGATCATTTGATGGTTTGGCAGACATGGTGGTGGTCTTCATGATAATGGTCATTATCATTAGGCTTGAGTTCAGATAATGGTCAGTCTGAAAACCGTTTTATGCAGAGAAAAGCCTCTTCCCATTAAAGACATATTAAGTGAATTAACGCACATCATGAATAGGGAATCACTGTGTGGTATTGCCTGGAAGATAATGTGCTTATAATGTGCAGTGATTTCTCTTGACTGGAGACAGTCCAGCCTGTTTACATTCACAGCAATTTGTCTCAGCCCTGCTCCACATTCTCCGTTTTGTCATTCTAACGGAGAATATGGTTTATTTTTGAAGAGGGATATTTTTTATTATACAATTATACACCTCACTAATTCAGTAATTCAGAGATTCATCTCCCATTTATACCTCTCGGGCAAAACAGTGGCCGCGCATCCAGAGAGACCACCTTCAGACATGACATCCTCTGCTCTCCAGTGGGTAAAGCAGCGTCCTCCACAGAAGCTGCCTCTGACCCTCTGGCACTGCTGGGCCTCATCATTGCCGGTCCATTAGGGATGCTGGAGTAGGTCTCCAAACGGGCACGGCTGCACCACATTACTCCTACCCCTCACTGCTGGCAGGTCCCCTAGTGGCCAGGTCATGTCATGGCATGGGTGCCCTGTGAGTGAGCTTGTACCAGGTCTGCCCTTGACATGCCCCCCTCCCCCTCCCACCACACCCCCCCCCCCCCCCCCTCCTCTATGGAGAAGGGAGAGCAGACCATCCGGATGGGGCATTGGGGGTGCCAGCTGGTGCCAGCTGCGAGGGGAGATATCCAAGGTGGCGGACACCTGTCCTAACTCGCGCCCCCCAGCTCCCACAATGCATCTGGTGCGGCCCCGCAGACCCATCGTGGGGAAATGAGGCGCTAACCTTGAGGAGAAATGCTCCCAGCGTCGCATTAAGAGAGGCCCTAATTGCCGAGCGCTAGCACTGCCAAATGACATTAGGAAGTGCTGTCGTTTACTTTAACATAATGGCTCAGCGTGTTTTTTGGCTAAACTTCCTTTGCTTCTCTGAGGTGTTTCACCACGGTGGCCGTTTCGGCCCTGTCATGACCAATCAGTGGAAGACTTCAGAACGAGGGCGATTCTTGAGGACAATCATTTTAAAGACATTTGAGAGTTGGGCATTCCCGTATAAAACCAAGTCCTATGGTGAGAGGGGAAAAAAAGCATAGCTGAGAGGAGCCACAGGACTACCTACCGCATACTATACCAACCCAACATACCATGTAAATGTCCGCCATTTGTGAAATGGTAAGTGCATTAACTGTACAAGCCCGAGTGAGTGATTGTATTATTTATTCCCTTTCTTATCAGACCACATGCTTGTATGACTTTGTCGTTTCAAAGAAATACTAATACAGTGCACTCAGTGTGATTAAATTAAACAAGCATGCTCATTACATTATGCATACTGTAATAAGAATAGCCCTGACCGGTCTGTAGCGGTGCAGCAAGCTCCACCGAGAATGATCACATGTTCCACTGCTGTGCTAGATTTTTGGGGCGCCCATTAGCAGAACAAAAATCACCTTTGATTTAATGAAAGGTCCTCATTTGCTTACCGGCTCCCCTCACTTATGGGCACATGGTTAAATTAAGCCCCCCACCCCCAATCCTCGCCTCTGTTCGAAGGAGACACCGTCCCCTCTTCTGCAGTAGAATGCTGTGATGATTCTATGATCTGGTGTTTCAAGTCTGCGGGAGTGTCAGAAATCCACTGCAAGGTGCTTCTAATTGCAGATACACCTCAGCACTTGAAAGTAATGAATGTGAGCACGGTGAAACCTCTAAGGATCAAACGCTAGTAATACATCATCAGTCCTGAAAAGGGTAATTCGTTTCCCTTCGCCAAGCAAAATATTAGAAGTTCAGATAGCAGGGTTTTATTATTAATTTATTCTTCCCCCAATACATGATTTTGTAATTGAAGTGCTATGAATAAAGTAACCCATATATCTTAGTGAACCATTGTACGTCTGTTGACTAGACATGGGATTTGAGTGTGTAAATATTGTCTGTAGCAAGTAGCAAACCGGTTGATTCTTCCTCAAACAGACATTGGTGAAATGTTTGATTGGATTCTGAGGCGTGTATTTCCCAAGACCATAACAAATGAGTCTTTATTGTGTCTCTGTATGGCATTATTTACTGTACCTCTTGTGAGCTTAACTCCTTGACTTTATTTTGAGTTTTTGTCTTGACAAATGTTCATGTCGTCTGCAGCCTATATTTCATAATTGCTCTCAAGTCTACACTCGAGGAAACTTTGTGCCTTTCGCACATTCCGAAACAATTTATGAGAATGTTCACGGCATTATATAGTGTTCACAAACACCTCTGCGATGGCCATGCATACAATCTAAATGTTATTTCTAAATCCTGTTTCACCTGATCTCTCCGCAGAGCTTCCCCTCTAGCCACCATGATGTAATGGTGCCACAGGGACCCAGTCAAAACAAGTCTGGCAGCTCAGTAGAAAACGGCCTCTTACTGCAGGTCGACCCATGTGGCCACCAAGCTGTTGACCCCAGGAACACAGGGGTAAGAAGTTCAAAGCCCAGCTGTCTGTCCGTGATCTCTCCGTCTAGGCCACGGTCATGCGCCGCGGGGCCACTTCCCCTTACTGCTCGAGACTGGAGTTCCCTCAAACAAAAATCAGGATATGCTACGCTCTTTGAATTGGGCTCTAAATTACCAGAGTGCAGTTGGGTGAAGAGAGTGTTTGTGTGTTCGCGGGACGTAATTTACAGCCGGGCGTTGAATGCGAGCGGCCAACCCTGCGCTGTGGACGGCGTCGTGGCTGCGCACGGCATCTGCTCGGGCGGGCCACTGAGGAGCGAGCTTAACAATGTGCCATTCACGGGCCAGATGATGTCCGACTGCGAAGAAGAGCTCGGACAGGAAGGTGAGGAGAAGGGCAAAGGAGACGAGAGAGACGCGATGGCCTTTACAAGACTCCAATAAAACAGAGGTAGTTAACCTATCAAGATAAAGGCAAAGGAAAGGATCAGAGATTTGCAGAATAGATCACGGGTGAGGCAAGATGACATAAATATAATTCACTGCATGTCATACGGTATGCATCTGCTGTGTTTATCCATATCAACCACTGAGGACTTATTGTTGTAGCATACAGTCGCAAGATGACTCACATCTAATCCTGATTATTTCAGTGGAGTAGACAAATCAGAGCTGTGGGCAGCAGTTAAAGCCAGGCCTCAGCGACCTGTCATCTCTGTGCCGTACAGTTAGGAGGTGGCTAACCCCTGGGGGGGGGGAGACAGGACTGGGGGGTCCGAGGTGTAAAAAGCCAAGAATTTCAGGGGCTGATAAATGAGGCTCTTCCTAACTGCATATGGTATGTGTTTTAAACTGACTCCCCCTCGGCCCTCCTTGTAGCGAGCCATCCTTCATGAACAGTTGAGGGGCCCTTCGCTGTACACGGGGGCCCTGTTTTGTTGCCAAGACAGGCCCCCTGCATAGTCTACATATGGGACTATATGACGCGTGGCTTGGCCGGCTTTCATGGATTATTATGACGGTGTTATAGAGGCTTTTCATTGGGTCATTGTTAATTTACACTGGTCCTATAAGCTGTTAGTCGTACAAAGAAAATGGTCTGTCACTCGACAGATGCATCTGCTACCTAGTAATGATGTAAAATAAATTAAAATGTTTCTCAAAAGGCATAGAATAGTCTCAGATCAGCAGCCTACGTAGCATCTGTGTCTGCCTCCTCCTATTATAAAACATATAACATAATAATAAAGAAAGCAAAACATTTTGAACACGCCAGTGCTTTAATTGAGTCCTTTAAATCTTGAGTGTCATGGGCCCAATTTCACATTCGCAGAGTTAAATTAACTAACTAACTAAATTAACCATGATTTGTTTTTACAGTGTACATAATGAATTCCCTTCTGTCAAAATGTTTCCCTTTATTCCAAACTTTCATTATCTCCACATTGGGCCAAATACAAATACTGTACATAATAAAATGTTAAATGTTAAATGTAACTGATAGTGTATATACAAATCAAACCAGATCAACCCTTATACTCTATTCTGTACAAGTGTAGCCAAATGGATACTTACGGATCCATTTGGTTACATTGTGTACACTCTCACAGTGTACTGTACATACACGCACATCACACTGCATCACAACAACAGCAACAACAACAACAACGACAGCAGTGCTTGTACATTTTAACCGCTGACGACGTTACCGTGACCTTTCTTGGCACAATGAGCACTTAGCATTGGTCATTTTTCTACACGTTACAGCCCACTACATGGCTACGCTGGCTGCTCACCGTCCTGTGCAGCAGTCTTTTAACCAGCCAACCGGACACACATGCCCCCCGGTTATTCCACCGGACCTTTAGCTCCTCTCTTATAATAGCACCCCCACCCGCTCACTCCTTCCAATGTATTCTACTCATTGTTTACTGTACATGCGGGTCCAGAGTAATAATAAATAAGGAGCGTGTGTGCCGTGCCAACATGATTGATTACGACAGGGAGGCAAGGTCAGGATGGAGGAACAGGCTAGGGCTGTCCGACTCATTGAGTTAACACTGTATCCGTATTGTATGAATGTCACCAGCGATCCTGTGATTTATTACTACAGCCACTGCTCAATTCTCTTTTTCTACCTCCCCCCCCTTTTTTTTGGTACCTGACCGAGATACAGGATATGAAGAGAACTGCACACCAAATTCAGTATGCCGGTGAGCATTGTGTGCAACTGTATCGCATATATCTTTAGCTGTTTTAAATATATTCAAATGTAGGCTGTGCGTGTAAAAACAAAACAAAACAAAAAACAAAACATGCAGATCTAAAATTAATTATTTTTCTTTTTCTGGAAATGTTTTGGCAATTGTAATTCAAATTTCCAGCAATATAAATGCGTCTTTAATAGGGATGAAAACATAACGCACGCACGCACGCACGCACGCACACACACACACACACACACACACCCACACACACACACACACACACACACACACACACACACACACACACACACACACACACACACACACACACACACACACACACACACGATAACAACAACAAAACATCTGAGAAGCACCGACTGAATTGTTTACTTGCTTGAATATCCCACTGCAAAGAGAGAAAAAAAAGAAAAGAAAAATCATTGTCACTTTCAACAATATGTACTCAACTATTCTTCCTTCCTTTTTCAAGAGGATCTAACCTTTCGTCTTGGGCTGAATACACAATGCCCCTCCGGACCTCTGGACTGCTCACTCTTTAGTGCATGTCAAGAAGACACCAGTCTGGGCTATTTCCTCTGGGAGGTGGGTAAGCAAGCGCCACGCTCTGTCAGTTAGCGTAAAATGTTTCAGACTGAAGATGGATGGAGACGACGTGTCACTGCGGCTCAACTGGGCTTTCACTGCTGCCATGGCCATGTCCTGGTCGCATCAACCCAAGCGACCGCATCGCTAGGACCTGTCCTTCCTTTTGACTTAGCATATACACTACATGACAGAGCTTGTGGCCTTTCCTCACTCGGGGCAGGGCATGAAAAGAGGCTCTTCTTCTGCCCGCCACTTCGGGTTCGGAACCTAATATTTTCATAGTTTTATGTACTTTCCTGCCCGGTTTTGATGTATAATGGAGAAATGACATGGCAGAGTCAGACATTAATTTTAATTTACATTTCATAATTTACGCTAATGGGGGATTTTCCCGCCACCGATGCTTGCCTGCGGTTTTTAGTGCTGAATAATTTCCGATCGCAGAATATTTGAGAGGGGCCGCTAAAGCGGGGTATAGTGAGAGGGAGACTCGAAGTCAAGGCTTGACGAGAAAGGCCTTGACATGGAAAGTCTTGGAGTGCTGACCCCCGGGGTTGACCTGCCCCAATATGTTTCCACAGGCAATTCCATAACTCTCCAGCCAACATTTAAATGCTTCCTGTTTGACAGGAAGTTCCTCATCACTCTGTGGGACCAGGGGCAGCGCTCAACTGTGCGAAACGGCAGCGTGTAGAAACCTGGCTTAATTTATACCATGTCTCATCACCTCTGTGTGGAAGACTGCCCCCACGCTTGTACATACACAGAGAGAGAGAGAGAGAGAGAGAGAGAAAGAAAGAGATAAACATTTGAGTGTGGTGCATTTAGGGCACACATACAGTACTACACACACGTGCACACGTGCAAATATATACACATGAGTATGCGCACATACACGAGCAGGCACGCACACACATACACTCGGCCTCTCTGGACCGGTAATGGTCATTTGAGGTACAGTATGTAGTGGCCATACACACTTGTGGAAGTAAAAGTCTCTGTATGACAAGATATTTTTCTCACACTTTCACTCTCTATTGCTCTCTCTCCCTCTCTCTCTCCCTCTCTCTCTCTCTCTCTCTCTCTCTCTCTCTCTCGCACGCTCGCACTCTTTCTCTTACTCACTCACTCACTCACTATTTCACAGTGTTGTTATTGGAATGCGTGTGTGTGTGTGCTGGTGCGGACTGTGAAACTGATGAATGACCAGCCATGGCAGATTCATAGTCCGGATCCTGGTGCAGCTGGAGAGGAAACTAATGGCAAGCTGGGACTGCAGAGGTCTCAGAGCTAATACCTGTCTCTTCCATCAGGAGACCTGGGGGCATTTTTTTACACCCAGCCAAATAAGAGCCAACCCCCCCCCACCCCCGAACCACCACCCCCCACCCAACCCCGCAACCCCACCCACCACCACCTCCGTTCCTACTTTTAACACCCCCACCAACTCGACCCTCCACCCCCCACCCCTTTACACACACACACACACACACACACACACAGACACCCCGCAAAACCCCTGCGCGCGTGAGAACACGAATGGCTGTGCGACTCACGCCCGCACAAACATACTGTAGCCCTATATACACCCACACACACGTGCACTCACCCACACAGGCGCGGGGCCACACACACAGATGGACGCGTGCGCCCCATGCTGAGCCTGTCCAAAACCGTAGGGGTGCTGAGGGAAGACTTTGAATGGGTGCACTAGTCAAATCCTCAGTGTTCATTAGAAGCCTGAGAGTATACAAATGGAACCAAATGGACCCGTAGCCATTAGGGTTCCTTTTTGTACACTCTCTGGGTTAAAGTAACACTGAGATGTTTTACTGTGTGGCATTACGGGTGTACTACTGGGCATCAGCTGTCTGAGAGTAAATGTGCAGCGAAAAGACATGGATGGGCACTTTACTGGACATCGGCGTTCACTCCCCGCTGATCAACCACAGTGTGAAACACTGTGTTTCCTTCCTTTTGCACTGCAGGTCCGGTCATGCAGTTTGATATTGTACCCTTTTCTTTTTCTTTTCTCTTTTTTTTCTTTCTCGCCGCCTTTTTGCATTTCTGGCGGCCCCGGCTTAATATTGAACCTGTTTCTCTATACATATATTAACGGTTGCAGTCGTACGACTCCCTATGTTACCCTCATTAGGCTTCCATGCCGCACTCATCCAGAGAGCCGGGCTCTGAAATAGAATCAGAGCACTAGTGGAAGTCATTAGTCAGTTTTGAGTGTGCATATGTTCAATTGACCTGCAGTATGTAAATTCCTGCAATGCTGGCCGTGCATATGGGCCCAGTGCCTCACTGGAGGCCCGTCCAGCATGGTGCCTCATTACAGAGCAGACTTCCCAGAGTCCTCTCTGTTAATTAGTGAGCCTTTGTCTGTCACGTGACTGCTGGTCTGACACTCTGAGGTCAGAGTAAGGACTTATGGATCCGTCTCGTGCAATGTCCGTTTGTCTATCTGTCTGCTTCACTCGCACCCTAGTGCGCCACGCCGTGTCTGTTCGCTTTCGCATTTCTCATTTTTGGTGTCCATATCGGACAGTTCTCCGATTCCTCTGTGATCTCATCCGTCAGGTTTCGTCGTGCGTGGCTCTGTAACGCCACGGGCTTCCAAAGTCAAATTTTTTGTTAATTATATCTGTATTTCTGTAATGCACTTTGAGTTACAGCCATGTATTGCTGCTTTTGTGTGTGTGACATTGATAGATGTTAAAATGTCACCATTTTTCTCTTTCTACCTTTTCACCTGCTTGTCAGACTCAAGAAGCAAGTGAAATTATCTCCAGGGCAACAACAAAGCACTGTCAAGACACCCAGCATCCTGCGGCTTAATTGTTATTAATTTACTGCAATTAAAATGTGTCTCTCTGTCTGGTTTTTTTTCATGCCTTGACAAGCATGGATATTGTTTACATGCAAAGAGAAACTGTTGAAGAACATTTCCCAGCAATGTCACTGTCTGTGCATTGCTCTAAGCAATTCCGGCACACATCGCGATAAAGCCCATATTTGAATAGGAGCGGATATCAAACACATTCATTAGGTTACATGCTTCACTTGATTAATTATATCTGAAGAAAATTGCGGGCACTTCGGATCTTAGTCTGCTAGTATCGCCGTGTGCCACGGATCCCTAATTTCCAAAAGAAAAGGGAGGGGGGTGGGTTGGAAGGGGGGGTTGGTGGTGGTTGGGGGGCGGGGAGGGGGGCTGAGGGGGATTTTTTTTCTCTCCCAGTCTATCCCGGACAGCCTGCCTCTCTCCCTGAGGAAATGAACGTATTCAAATGTATCTCCATCAATGAGCACAGTAATTATGAATTCAGCACTAATTAGTAGATACACTACTTTCCTTGCATATTTGATTTCCACTGTGAGATGTTAATAAGGGAAGTGCCCATTTTTGTCCTATCTCATAAAAATTCCAGAATGTTGGAGGGGGGAGGAGGGGAAGGGGGAGAGGAGGGGTAGGGGGGACGGGGACGGGGCGGAGGGGTGTGGGGGGTGTGTGTGTGCGTGCGTGTGTGTGAGGAGGGAGGGGGGGCAGAGGAAGGAGGGGGGGGCAGATGGCGAGAGGGAAACAGGGGATGCATTAAGTATGCATGGAAGTCGGGGAAAAAAAATAAGTTTACAGATAATTGGCGTGGTTACTGAGGGGCTAAAACAACATTGCTTACCTTAGTTAACATTCTGCTGGCTAAACATGGCTTTTTAAAGACGTACGCACATTGTACTGCTCTTCTCTCGTTTACTTAGACAAATAAAGCTTTTTCTCCAGATGAAAAAATAAAAAGTACAATAGTAATGCGTTGAATCACTAATGTCACACCTTTTTCAAGGGAGTACACAGCAACATTTGCATAATTATGAATAATAAACCACTGAATATTTTTTTCTTTTCTTTTCTAATTTTATATCTTTGTTCAGACGTCATGAAAAAGTAAAATCCCCAAACTGTTTGCTTTCACATAATGCCAAGGGGTAATTACAATATTTGAGGGGGGAAATAAGAGAAACCCTCCCCTTTCTTTGATAGTGTTGCTGAAACATATCGTTGTTGTCGGGCAGAAACCTCTTAGCTCCATATTTAAACTCGTTATGTTTTTATTTGTCAATTAATATGCTACTTCCCCATATGACAGTGTGACACAAAAGTAGCAGAAATAGTCGATCTACAAGCTCACACTGCGCCGCAATGTGACGCGTTGTGAGCTTGTATTTGCTTTTTTTTTAAACATTTTAGTAAAAGCGAAAGTTGTCTGTGAATTTCATAAATTTTTAACCAATGAAAGTATTAACAAGAGCTTGTGACTATAAATAATAGCTACATTGGGATTGGATCCATTGGGACACAGGTCCTGGATTCCATTTCATTCAAAGTACTGTAACAGTTTTGGACATGCAAGGTTTCCGCACGACAGCTGCGATATTTACAGAGCACCACTGCTGGTAATTTATTAATGCTGGAAGACAGCTTTTATTGTTGCAGTGTTTTCATAGCCTGTGATTAGCGCTGCCAGCAACACCAAATAAACTCATGAGTGGATTAAATTATCAAAGTACAGTAAATCTAATAATATGAATGTTCATTGGAAGTGAAGGACTTCATATTTCCCGTTGTCGTCAGATTAGCAAGCAGATGGTCACCCTTATGCCAATGTTACTGTGTGAACGCTGATGTCAGAGGCCATACCTTAACCAATAACATGAACATATTTCTGGACAACACACAATTGCATTGGATACAGTGGATTTATCTAATTAATCCAATCATCTCTTTTGAATGAGGGATTTCTGCGCCCACTGGTCGCCTCCTTTTTGACAGAGATTGGCGTCTTTGTGCCAGGCTGCCAGGCTGCCAGCCTAAGAGTCTGCTCCCCTTCTCAAGGAGACTGTTATGGCCATGTGGCATGCATGCCAACCTCTGGCTGTGGCAGCGAGATAGGGAGCACACAGAAACATTCGTGCACACGTCGTGTGCGCGTGAGCACAAACACACACACACACAGTAATAATAAACGCACAATAACAATGCACATTGTAGACATAACAACAATACACCCCGCACATACACAAAGATGCACATGTAATGCATGCATGTGGAGCAGAAATAAACACTCCTCTAGAAGCATGCACAAATGCACGCATGCACATGCGCAGGCTGTGACTGACAGGGCTGCCACTCTGCATTCTACTTGATCTACAAGCAGATAAGCTACAATAAAAGCAAGGCTGGTTATAGAGGGCACAGGCTATAATGAGTGATCTGTCTGTCGCTCACCCATCCACACACACACACACACACACACACACACACACACGCACGCACACGAGCACACACACACACACACACACACACACACACACACACACACACACACACACACACACACACACGCACACACACACACACACACACGCACACAAACATACACGTACATGAAGACGGCCCCCTCACACTCTTATTTGACTTTGTGTGTGCTTCGCTGGGTTTATTATGACAGGCTGAGCGGCGGGGAGGGAATTAAACTGTTAAGCAGACATCAGAGGCAGTCTAATGTTTAATGCAGGAGCCGGGGCATGTGCTGACTGATAATGAATACAAACAGACCAACGTCTTATTTGTTGTGCTTTTCATTGGGAACGACTGGGGTGCTTGACATCCACAGCTAATGTACTGTACTGGGCTATTGTTCTAACCCCCCTCTCATCCTTCCTCCCTATCTGTCTGTGTCTCTCTCTCTCTCTCTCTCCCGCTCTCTCTCTTCTGATTTCACATGTCTCCTTTGATTATGTTGATTTTCCAAGGATGTGCTGTCATTACCACAAGAAAACAAGCGTTTCCTTGAAATGGAACGTGAGAGGATAATGTTGTAATTCTCAGGGAATGGCGATGGTCCTAATGATAATGTGTTGATGGGATGTGGTAATAGTTGTTAAAAGGTCACCCGATGAGCTGTAATTGGCTCTTTCATACTCCACTACATTTACCACGACAGAAGGCATGACCTCGCTGGCAGAAACGGTAAATATGCCATCTTGAGAGTATAATTATACAAGCCAAACCTTCTTGGATATCTCTCTCCCGCCTCCTCTGCCCTCTCTTGCCACTAGCTCCCCGAGTCTCACTTTAGATGTCCAAGTTTACTGTAAGTTGGCATGATCTAAGACACGCAAAGCTGCAGTCAATTTACTGTAAGTATGCCATGATTGGCAAGTGTACAGTATTGTTAGGGACTGGCACTGTAGCATGAAATTAAGATCTAATTTGAGGAGGCGTACACTTTGGGAAATGCTCATATTCATTATTTGCTCTCTAAAAACTCTATACACACTTAATATAAACATGAAAAAATGTGATATTGATTCCTACTTTTTTAAAGTGCATGAAATAAAATTGCTCTCTTTTTTTCCTCGTATTTTGGATTTTTATTGTCTTGCTAAACTATTTTGTGCCAGCCTGGGAAATTATAAATAACAATCTCTCATGTCTATTCCATAAAGACAATAGTTTTAAAACAATTCCAGCTCAAAATTAGTTGGAAATATGTTTAATGCTTTGTGGGAATTAGGTGGGGCAGTTAAATCAATATTGTAATTTATTCAGTGATACGAAATGAGACAAAAAAGAAAAGAAAATACATAATTGTTCCCCATCACATACAGATAATACACAGAGGGATTACAGACTAGCAAAAATATCCTCCAGGAATCCTATTAATTGTACAATCTTACCTCAGAGTAATGTAGCAGTAGACTTGTTATATTATATAGATTCTGTGTATACAGTAATGTCTAACAACTTGTCCTGCTCTTCCAGATAATCCCATATGAAACATTTTGCATGTTGAAATCAGAGCTGTGTTGAAGAAATGTTCTTCTAAATTATTTTTATCCACGTAATTATTTACTGTCTATAACACTAATCTGGAAATGTGATAGCACTGTACAGTTTAGTGCCCTCAATATGTTGACTTATTGCATGACTGCAATTAAATGAAATGATCTTCTGCTGTTAATGGAAATGTCATTAAAAAGTTTGCTCTTCTGAATAAATAATATGAGAATGGCAGTTCTGATACTGAAAATCAGTTTTAGTTTAGTTTAGTTTTTGTTCCACTCTCTCTCATATTTTATCATCAATTTCATATTTAACCTCAGATTCACCAACATCTCAATGCATCCTTTTCTGCTTGGAAATTCTAAAAGAACACACAAATCATGCTTGTTCATAATTTCACATCGTAAAGAGTCCTCTAATTTCCGAGGTAATAAAACAATATGTACTACAGTATATTAGAATAAATGTCAGCATTCTCCTTTTGTTTTATGCCACAGAAATGTAAGTTTTCTGGACACTATGCTATTCATCCACAATGCATACAGTACATTCTATATCATCATCTATCATTCTATATCATAGGTTAGAATTATCCATAGGATTTCTGGATAGTTTTTTTTTTTTTTTACATTAGAAAATGACATATAGTTACTGTATACCTTTAGACATTCTACGGAAACAAATGCAGTGCTGTTGTTACTGTTGTTCATATCCTTGTAAAATCAATGCAATAAAATGTGAAAAGCAGCCCTGGCTCGGAGTTAGGAACCCTGGTGATTTGTGTGCTGGAGGAGACGCTACATAATGGGGGCTATAGATCCATAGCACCTCCCTGTGGTACCTGCCCATCTTATTGTATTCATACTTTCACTCATCATATATCTTATAAGACATCACATCGCATTACATTTACTAATTTCTACAAAGTGAAAATGTTACTTTGCATTTGGACATTTCTTTTAAGACGCCATCGTTCCAGACTCACCGCATCGTGAAACAATAAAAAGACAGAGGGTCGGTCATTTCGGAAAACTTATCATGTAGTATGACAATATGCTTCATTCAGTTTGGGCTGCCCTGGCGAGCCGCAGCCATCTTCGTAACATTGTTATGGTAACTGCCGGAGTGAAGTCACCAAATCTTATTGTAAAATCTCCTACAATATCGTAATAACACTTGGAGGCGGGGGCAGCAGAGTTTGACAATAACAGATCTGTGGAAATCTTTTCCCCCCTCTCTCTCTCTCCAGATCCACAGTGAGAGGCACATCAGAGGAGACATTTGCGCTTTATGAAGTGCATTCATTTGGCCATTTGCCATGTTTCCTCACCAGAGGACTGCTATGATGAATGAGAGGAGAGGAGAAGCAGATTTTCTCTCCCACCTCTCGGCTGTCCCCTGTGATTACTAATACAGAGCCCTGCAACCTCCCACACTATATGAAAACTGTACGGCTTGCTCTCATATCCAGGGTAATCCTCAATTTCCCAGAATCATTAAACTGAGACTAGCATCTCTGATGGCTGCAGATACTTGACATAATATGATTATTACCATATGAATACCTTGTTGCTACCTAGAAAGTGGATAGGTTGCCTCAGAATCGATGTGGAAGACTGGCATAATAGCCTTTCTTGACTCTGACGTTTGAGAATAAAAGCCCCTTTTTATATGTATACGATAAATCACCAGGAAATACAGTCCCCGTGTCTGCATAGTGAGAATAAACACGAGCTGGAACGTGGAACTGGATGCGCAAACTTGCTAATGCTGTCAAAATTCAAAACTTTGGAGGCAAAGTTTCAAACACTACAGCAACCCATTTTAGGGATTTAGTTTTTATTGTTGTTCAATCTGCCAAGCGTGATGGTTGACTTAGCAGGCCTCTCCAGTCAACCGAGCGGAATGTACCACCATTTTGACCATTACTGTCCGGAGGTGGATACTCCCTAACTATCTAACCCGCCACAAGCATGTGGTTGGGAAACACTAAAAACGCTCAAATGGATCATTTGCCGTCCACATAAACTGACATTTCTGATTATAAATGCTGCCCTTAGGTGTGAGGGATGAAATTCACATGGCCGAAATGCTGAATCCAGGGGAATTAAAGTCAGCTGCTTCTGAGTTTAAGGAGGAGGGGGTCTACCACTGTGGAGGGCGGGCCAGGGAAATTTATGTGGGAGAAAAATGTATGTTCAGCGGATCGGCTCCAAACCAAACATATTATCATTTGGTATAGCCCTCCTCTTTGTGGCCCCAACCGGTTGTTCACAGTGTATAATTTCCTGACATGTTCACCATGCAGAGACAAAGGAGGATGTGCGCTCTCTGTACCTCTGAGGATCGGGATCCAAATCTGGCACCTTAGCTAACTTGGCACCTCTTCAATGATTCAGAGACAGTGGAGCTGACACACCGAAATGGGTTTCTGAGGATAACTAAAACATATTAGCATTAGAACGTACATGTTGGTTGTATTTGGCTTTATGCTGACTTCATCCCCAGTGAGTGACATGGAATGTTTGCGCAAATTCTGCTTATTTGGGTGCCATAGCTCGGGCGCCATCAGCATGCCAATCGGCAGGCAATAAGTTTTGACTCCTATCTTTGAATGAGCATTTCTCGGTGTAATCTAAAGTTGTGACATATGTACGTATCATAATATATATTTTAGAAATTTAGAAACACTGACAAAGGCAGTACGTTTTGACTAAAGACTCCTATCTTTGAATGAGCATTTCTCGGTATAATCTAAAGTTGTGACATATGTACGTGTCATAATTTATATTTTAGAAATTTAAAAAAACACTGACAAATTGTATAGAGCACAAAGTGCTAAAATTGGTTCCAACAGATATTGTTATCACAGGAAAACTTTACTGATCCACTGTCTTATGTGGCTTAGGGAGGTCGAAGTGTCCTCCCGATAAGCCATGTTGGAATCAGAACGTTCACATTTTGATCTCCAGCTCCTCCTGCCATGTGTGTCGAAGTGTCCTTGAGCAAGACACTGAACCCCGAACTGCTCCCAATGAGCAGGATGGTGCCTTGCATGATTTTCTCCACTGTCGATGTGCGAAATGTGTGAATGGGAAAATGGGAAATACATTGTACAGCACTTTGGAGAAAGGTGCCAAAAAGAATGCAGTCCATGTACTGTATGTAAGGGTGAGATTAATATAATTCAATACAAGACTATTTTTTTTTTTTTTTTTAAGATATTTTTTTGCGGCTTACGCCTTTTATTGATTTTTGAAGGGACAGACAGTAGGCTGACAGGAAACGGGAGAGAGATGGGGGGATGACATGCAGTAAAGGCCGTGTCGGGTCCGGGAGTCGAACCCGCGGCACACTGCGACTGGATTACCAGTCCGGTGCCCAGACCGTTACGCTACGGCCTGGGCCTACAAGACTATTATTGGTTGGATTTTCTTTATGATATGCAGACAGTTTTACAGACAACTTAATTTTACGTTGTCACTGCATTACGATTGAGAAGAAATTGGTAGAATCGGCCGCTGGTTTCAATGAACTTGTGCTCTTTGTAGGATACCTACCTATGAACCCCGGTAAGAACACGTTACCTACCTATGAACCCCGGTAAGAACACGTTAACTACCTATGAACCCCGGTAAGAACACGTTAACTACCTATGAACCCCGGTAAGAACACGTTAACTACCTATGAACCCTGGTAAGAACACGTTGCAACTTTGAGGACCTTTGGAGGCCACCGCTCTCTGAAAGTGAATGACTTAAAGAATGTCAAAAAGTAGAGGTGTGCTAGAGGGGGGGAAATAACGCCCGCCCCTGTGGGTTACATTAGCAGACCTCTGCGCTGCCCTTTGCTTGGGCCTTATACAGTGACAATTTTGGAGGATGGGTCAGATGAAAGACAACAGAAGGAAAGCAGGATCAAAAGCCACATGCTTTCCTGTATCCTTGCTTGTTCTAAGGTCCATACATAGTGCATTGGATTCATATCAAGGTCTTGGCACAAGGAGAGCCTGCCAACGCGCAGTGGCCTTATTATTCTTTACTTCAATAACAAACTCACGTCTTCCCTTCAGCCCCATCAAAGGCCCAGAGATCTCCAGAAGTGAAAATACACATCATATATGAGTCATTCGTCTTCCTTGAAATTTAAATAACTCCTTTGAACGTTGTCTCTGGTAAGTTATGGCCAAATTCAACTAAGTATAACTCAGACTTTAGATTCATCTGAGACAATTCGGTGCCTGACACCCCCCCCGTGCCACCCACACACACACACACGCACACGCACACGCACACGCACACGCACACGCACACGCACACGCACACGCACACACACACACACACACACACACACACACACACACACACACACACGAGCACACCTCTGTAACATGGCCGGAAGAAACGAGGCCCTTACTTTTCTCGCACAACAAAAAACTACACCACATAACTTTTCATACCTTTCAATCGACTCCCATTCGCGGCCCTAGTAACAACATTCACTGCCTCGCCCTGAGTGACAATAACTAAGTTGTCCACATCCATTCCGCACAGTTATCCACCCGTAGCCTATAAAACAGAAATAACGTGGAGGTTTACTCACAGTGAGGGGTGACTCTCAGGCCGGACCTGGGCAGCCATTCCGAGTGACAGGGCCGCCCATCATGCGCCTCTAACGGGGTCAGGGGGGCCTTATGGGGACTTGATCCAGAGCGAGGCCAAGGGGACCGGGCCTTTAGAGAGGATGGATGGAGCCCTAGGAAGGAGGAAGGACAGGCTGATTACATCATTTTTCAGACCCACCAAAAGGCCCTGTAAGGACCTCTGGGCAGCCGGATTGACAGTTGGCCTCTCTGCTAATATATTTCAGAGTGATTTGTCAAAATGAAGAAATTGTTGCTTGCTGACCCATCTCGCTTGGCGGTGAGTGACTCAATTGGTGAGTCTTGACGAGAAGAGCAACATATTGCCCCGCATCCGCGGTAGCTCATGCTGAATGTATTGAGAGTCAAAGTCATAACAAAGCATTCATCAACATGAAATACTGTAACTTTCTTTTGCGTTGTTTTCCTTTCTTTTTTTTTTCTTTCTTTTTTCTAAATGAGACTGTCTTTCAAGTGCTGTGGTAAAGACATTAAGGAAAATGTGTCAGACTGGGTTGCGGTGTTATAATCACCTTACCCTGCGCTGTGCAATAGGGGGCATTTGTTTCTGTCGGAGGGAAATGTTTTGTTTTTGCGCATATCCTGTATATATCTGCAAATATTCCCTAAAGGCACACTACAGTGCAACATTGCACCACCTGTTTTCAAGGCAATAGGTACTCCCTGGGGCCCCTCAACAAATTGTCTCTTCTTCTCCTGCAGGGAGAGAGAAGTCTGCCACTCCAGGGTTTTGGGTGTCATTATGATCATGCTGAAAGGAGAGCGCAAATTTGACATTTCCATCTCTTCCAAAGGGTAAGGTGAGAACCCACCCCACCCCCCTCTTTTTTCGCTTCTTCTTTTATTTTATTTTATAGTATATAGTTGTGTGTAATTGTAACATTAAATAGATATTGAGTGCTTCATACATGCTCTCAATTGCTTTTACCATTTAGGATTATATGTTTCACTCCACCAATTCACACTTTTGTTCCACCGCAAAAGTGAAAAAGAAAATAAATGTGCCTCAGTACATCCTGAGATTAGTTCTGTCTCTTTGTTTCAGCGTTACAGGCGTAATGACTGACCTGGATTCATACTACTGTTTTCAATCACCATCTCCCTCCAAGGTTATTGGCCAAAATCCAAAGGTTGTTCTGGGATTCCACTCTATCAGTGGCAGAGGCAGAACAGCATGCAGAGTTAATAATAATTTGGTCTATGTTTTACAGATGTCACACAATGGACACAGGGTAAACCTCTTACGATGCCAGGACCTAGGAGCCACCCATTATAGAACCAAATCTGTCTCCCTAAGTCAAGACAATCACTGACAGACAAACACCAGAACCATATATGAGAGAATGGAGTGGGCGTTGTGATCTCTCATGCAAACAACACCATGTTGCATTGGGTGAACTTGTGTGTGCTTTCAATAGCCCCAGAATGAAACTTATTTTTCATTCTGTATTGTTTCATTACTGTTTATTGTGTGAGAAAATACAGAAATACAGCTGCAAGTGGGCACCACCATACGATATCTGCTTTCTCTATTGTACTGTACGGTACGAAGCGATTGTACATAGGTAAACTTACATAGGTAAAATGTAGGTATACCTACATTTCATTCTTTGAACATAGTTAAACATTGAAATAGAAAGTTTCTTGCATCTTTCTTGGAAAACAACCAGAGTTTACTTATTTACTGCCTGCCTATGACAACTTCTAATGATGAAACTGACGTCTGTCAACAATGCTTTTTTTTTTTCAAGGAATAATGAATATATTTACAATGCAATTCAGAACTCCAGTTGCCTCTAGACAATTGAGCTTCCCCTTCATGCACCTCTGTATTTTATTCAAAGCAGAACCTCACCAAAAGAAAATCTTCTATTATCCAACCCAACGTTGCAGCCTGAAGGAGAAACACTGAGTAAAACAGTGACTTAATATTTCATATTGGTTAGATTATTCATCCACACAAAGACGTTTCCCTTTTTTCCCCCTCACATTGCAACGTCCTCATTAAAAATGGGACACTGCACGTTGAAACTTTTTAAAAATTCAAATATTTTTCTTCAATCTTTAAAGAGCTTATATCTAATGAACTAAGATTTAATTTGGCATGGCTTAACATCCATTTGCACTGTTCATAATTAGGAATGCAGACCTCGGTATTAAAATGAAGGGGCAAAGCCCTCACTAAGTTCCCAAGTGAAACAAGAATTGGTTCCACTTTAAGTATTAATTGATTGGCTTTGCAGTATCCCTTACAGGAGAACAGAGTACACGCACGCACGCACGCACGCACACACGCACGCACGCACGCACGCACGCACGCACGCACGCACGCACGCACGCACGCACGCACGCACGCACGCACGCACGCACGCACGCACGCACGCACGCACGCACGCACGCACGCACGCACGCACACACACACACACACACACACACACACACACACACACACACACACACACACACACACACACACACACACACACACACGTCACACACACACACACACACACACACACACACACACACACACACACACACACACACACACGCACACACACACACACACACACACACACACACACACACACACACACACACACAATAATTTACAGAGCACTCATTTCCCATCAATCTGGAGCTGTTTCATTTGCCTGTCTCTCCATCCCCCTGAGAGGGACAACCTATCTGCTAGCAGAGCTTACCATTTGATCATGAGTGTCAATATCAAACTGCAAAGCAGGATTACACTCTGCTGTCGTCAATAGGCGTAATGGTTTTACATGTGTTAAGGTTAACTCAGCCATTTAATGTGCATGGTACCTCAGAGATAATCAGTCAAAAAATGACTTGAAAAAAAGAGTCATGCAAACCTCAACAGGCCTTGGTTTCTTCTACAATCATCACATACTATACTCTGAGGGTCTCTTCTTGCATGTTTCTCTTTTCTATGATTTGACAGCTTATGATTATGTAGTAGACAATTCCTGCTGTATTAAACTAGTCTTCAAGTTATTCGATTCAAATGTCTTACAAGGACGGTCTTTGTGAAGTGTGATCAGACTGTCTGCAGACTGACTCACCAGAGATACTGTTATTGATCATACCTAATGTACATTTAAGTAATTTATTAGCCATGCATTTGCAGTATTTTGTGTTAACATTCTATTTCACACCATGCAGATCTCATTTGGCACCACTTGAAACAGAATTAGACAATTTCTACAATGATGCAGGACAGGTTATTGGTATTTCTGTCAGAAATGAGGTGAAGTGTGTAGCAGTCTATGTTTTTTGTGAGTGAGCTTGCTTGGCTGCTCGAATGTGTGCGAGCGTGTCAGCCCGGCAGCAGAAGCCTCTTCTATTTATTTTTTTCACCAAACACAACACTCCCCCCTCACTGTAACCCTCTGCTTGGTTGCAAGTGACAGCTAAAAAAAAGAAAAAAGAAATCCCCTACAATGCTGTGAATTAGGTGGCGGTCTATTAGACACATGATCACATGATGTGGGATTAGCGGGCTGGAGTCTTCAAAGCTGCTATTACAACTCCTGAGATGTGATACCGGGCTCCCCCACTGCTCTCTGCAGGGGCGTGTGGCTCTTCCTCAGAGAATTACCTGACACCAGCGTGTCGGCGCTCTGGGAGACAAGTGCTGTGGCTCGGAGTGGAACAGCCAACATCAGTCGGAGACGCTCCCTTCCATGCTGCGCTGAGCCAACAAACCCTGCATTTAATCCCATGTGTGAGCCGCCATGATGGTTACATGAGTTGACATCAGAGAAAGGGAGTTAGGCTTGTGTAAGGCTGGCATGATGGGTGATAAAGTGGATTACAGATGAGGAAATGCCATCACGCCTGAGTAGGAAGTCATGCTGGAGATGTTAATAACAGGTGGTGGTGAGCTGCAGTGGCGAGGTGTTCCAGGGCCGTGGCAATCACCCCTTAATAATCAGAAGATACTGTCTACCGACATTTTGACTGGAGCAATTTACAGGTTGATTGTCTAGTAACTAACTAACTGTGGAAAAGATACATGGGTTCTAATATCACAAATCAATAACAAATCTCAAAACATATGAATTAATACGTACATTTGGCATAAATAGGTTTAGGCAGGGTGACACCGTGACAGGTGTCAATGCAACATTGTATTATATTTATTTAGCCTGGATTGATTGATTGATTGATTTTTTTTATTGACCATAGGCCTACAGAAGCTCAATGAACAAAACAAAAATATCAAGAGCTTTCCACTGTGGTCCTTTGAGTGTAAATGTAGTAATGTACATATGTTCTCTATGTATTTGACAAAGGACCCCAATTATTATTTCTTTCTTTTTTTAATCTCTGGGATCGCAATCGAAGCACGTTTATAAGTTATGATAATTTGGTCTGATGTATAGTCTATCATTTGTTGCAGAAGTCGTTTACTGTCTATGTATTAGTATAGCAATGTAACTCTATTAAGCGTAACTTCAAGAACGTTCACACTTTCATTTTTATTGTTGGAGATGCTTCACAAATATCCTGTCATTCACACTCACAGCTTGAAGTGTGAGCACTTCTAGCCAATCTGCAGTCACCAGTCAGCCAATCAGGCAATTGGACTCCACCTTTAAATATCACTGCATCTGTCCCTCTAAGAGTGCATCCACACAGTCGAGTCACAAAGACGCTTCTCGCTGCGAGCTGCAGGAGTCTCTTCCTGGTTTTTACACAGCTGGTGGATGGAAATGAAGCTCCACCCACGCTGCAACTTGACACGGGGCAAAGCGTTTCTGATTTTCTGGCCGACGCTGCAAGTTGCAGCGTGGGTGGAGCTTCATTTCCATCCACCAACTGTTTCAAAACCCGGTAGAGAATCCTGCCGCTTGCGGCAAGAAGCATCTTTGTGACTCTACTGTGTAGAAGCACCCTAATTCTGTTTTCAGTAAGCAACGAGCAACCCACCTCCATCCCCAACTCGACCAAGTCTCAATCGTCTACACTAGATTTAAGAAGGAAGGATGTTCATCTGCAGTGCACTGCCTTTTGCTATGCTGGGGAGTGGGGACCCCCTGGAACACCCTCAAGGACCCCTGGGGCTCCCTGGACCCCACAGTGCATGAGAACCACTGCTCTAAAAGCACAACTAAAGCACAATATGGGAGGTGTGGTAGAATGATTGGTAACCGGAAGAGTGGGCAAGAACTCTGGGGACCATTTTGTTTATTTATTCTATGTTTTACTATTATTATTAATTATTTTACAAATGGCCCCTACATATAATCATGAAGAGACATCTGAGGTTTATTTCTGATTTCCACTGTATGTATTCTACAGATATAGGCTATATTTATTTAAATTTAACAGAGGTACTGTAGGTGTTTATGAACTGTAATACCATTAAAGTTGTACAGTGATTATTTTTGGGTTAAAACAAAAGGTTTTTCGTTCACAAATTAAAGCTCTATATTCTCTTTCATTATTAACAATAACATTTTCAGGTGGGGTTACAAATGTCATCCAATCAGGAGAGAGAACCCATTTCCCTGCTGGAATTTTATAATAATGTTCCAGTTCCAATTGTGTCTGCTTGTTTTTTGTTTCATCACTTCCTTGTACTTGTTTATCCTGTATTCCTCTCCTGAGAATTGACCTGAAATTGTATTTTCTGTTTACTAAAAAGCTGGAGTGATGGGGAGACCAGGACCCTTGTTACTGAACAATCACTATCATCATGTATAGAGCTTGTCCTCAATAACAAAAAAAAATCACACCTGTGTGAATTGAGGGGCGCTCTTCTCATCATAATATCATCTTATTCTAGCCAATCACAATAATCGTATTCACTTTTCTGCCCTCACTTTTTATCCTCAATAAGTACTTTGCTCAGCCAATAAAATCATATCAATTCCGTGCTCAGCCAATCAAATCATCGCTATGATTCATAGAAAAGGTCACTGGCACATATTCATGTCAAGAAGCGTCAAGAAGAGGCCTAGTCCAGGCGTCTCTTCCTGGTTTATGTCCAGCTTTGAGGGTTTGTGTAAACACAAACATTGTTACCACCTACTGTATGACTACTTTTGAGTGTTTGTGTAAAAAGAAATCACACCCGTGTGAAATGAGGGGCGATCTTATCATGGTACATCTTATCATCATACATCATCTCATTCTGATCATAATCATAATCATCATAATTTGCGTCCTCACCTCACTTCGCCTCAAAATTGTCCATTCATTGTCAATGGCATTTAATGTTTGTGTAGGCACCCGAAGTTTGTTAGCATATACACTAAAAGTGTAAACACAAACATTGTTTTGCTACCACCACCTATGACTTGTTTTGAGTGTTTGTGTAAAAAAACTAGAGTATAAACACAAACATTGCATAAACCCATGATGTATGATGATAAGAGCGCCCCTCACTTCACACGGTTGTGGTTTTTAAACAGCTGGTGGATGGAAATGACTAACAATTTTTCAATCAATCAATCAATCAATCAATCAATCAATCAATCAATCAATCAATCAATCAATCAATAGCGCCCCTAAAAATAAGTTTGGTTTGAAAGAAAATATCAGGCTACAAAATAATTAATATATAGGGTAATGAGTCTCTTGGACAGAGAGATATATAGCCTACCTTTTTTATGGGGAAGGTGTCATGTGGAGTGGTGAGAAGTGAGAACCCATGGTCAGTCCTAGCCCAAACATTTAGAATCTCGTAGAGGGTTTTTTTCGATTCTGACGAATCTCTCTACGAGAGTCTAAAACACAACCCCCCCCCTTTACCGTCGAAAGTTGAACGTTTGTGCCTCAAAATCACTCTTACCTTGTACAAATGCAAAATCTAAGCTGCTTTTAATGTTGCCCCACTTGTTTGTGAGGTGTACGGATTCAGATTAAACACGGAACATGCTTATTTTTCAATAAAAAAGCTATTTTAATCCACATTGTTTCTGAATCCTCCATTGTAAATGCGGTAAACGGCGCAACAGAATATTGCCCGCGCCCCTAGCGGCCAGGGTTCTCTTGCGCATTTACAATGGAGAGAAAAGCAAGATGGCCGCCAGATTCCGAGACAGAGTGGATTAAAATAGCTTTTTTATTGAAAAATAAGCATGTTCCGTGTTTAATCTGAATCCGTACACCTCACAAACAAGTGGGGCAACATTAAAAGCAGCTTAGATTTTGCATTTGTACAAGGTAAGAGTGATTTTGAGGCACAAACGTTCAACTTTCGACGGTAAAGGGGGGGTTGTGTTTTAGACTCTCGTAGAGAGATTCGTCAGAATCGAAAAAAACCCTCTACGAGATTCTAAATGTTTGGGCTAGGTCAGTCCTGCAGTCAGGTAGTGTTCGTTCAAAACGGCAAGCTAACAGGAAGCGTGGGCACTATAGACCTTAGACCTTGATGTACTACTAAATGTTAAAAAATATATATATATTTGAAACATTTGACATTTAAGGTCGCTAACAAAATGCGGAAGTGCCTGAAGGTGTTGTGTGAAGAGCGCTCTGTGTTATTAAAACCAAGCTGCGAGCTATTTTGCTCGTGAGTTGTGCATGTAACCACCCGCCTGCAGTTTCCTGCTTTGGCCAGTAGGGTTGGGCTGCTTCAACGTTTCCCAGCCGTTCTGGGGGCGTGGGAACATCCTGGGAACAACACGAACACATGAGGGTTGATCACAAATTATATACAGCTGGGGCAGACAAGAACATAGAACGATGAAAAGTAGAACATGAACAACATAGAAAACCAAGATCTAGACAAGACAGGCAAAGTCTGTGACTGAGAAAGAGCAAAGAGGAAAGCGCAATTAACATGTAGCCTACCAGCTGAGACGGGAGAAACAGGTGGTGCAATAGGCCTACATGTGACATAATTATTAATGTTTGTGTTTTGAATTTGAAATAGTCCTAAACTATTGACTGAGATAGAATGTTTAATTGTTTATAGGTTGGGTTTTTTTGCACAATGAAAAATAAATTAAAAGTGGGCTACACAAGGTAAAAATTAAACTGTGAGGAATGCAGAGAAAGGAAAACCTACAGGGCTTATTTATACAAAGTTCTCAGCTATATAAAAAAGAATTGGATTTCTGGATCCACATGGAAACAACATGGCTCCAGTGTAGATCTCAGACTTATATAGCCAAGCCCGGATTTACCATTGGGCTAGGATGGGCTTAGGGCCGATTCATACTCCTATTTTACCGCTGTTTCAATAGCACCGAAGAGCCGACTTTAGGACAGTACCCGTCCCCCCGAACCTCAAATGACTGCATTCATTCAGCACCATGGACAGCATAGCAACTAGTCTCTGTCTATCTGTCTATCTGTCTGTCTGTCTGTCTGTCTGTCTGTCTGTCTGTCTGTCTGTCTGCCTCTCTCTCTCTCTTTTGGGCCGGCTGGGTACGCCAAAATTAAACCAAACATACCCCCCAAAAATGTAGTCACGTGGCGAAAGAAGGGGCCCTGAAATTTAGTAAATCCGTCACTGCATATGGCCAGCCTCTGTCTGACATCAGCAGTGTTGGAAACATTTCTCAAATGTTAAAGTAAAATTATCAATACTGCAATATATGACATCAGCAGTGTTGGAAACATTTCTCAAATGTTTTTATTTTTTATAACTTTATTTATAAGATTTTCAATTTTTGTAGAAAACAACCCCACATATACCCCACCCTCCCCGGTTCCATCACAAAACAAGACAACAACAACAACAACAAAAAACAACAATAAAATAAAATAAACAGGTAGTAAAGGATATAAATAATAAATGAAATAAATACAATAAAATAAAATTAGCCTTTTACTAGATTAAGGGGCTACACAGTGAACCAAATTACATGTAGGAAAAACACTTAGGACACATCATCAAAAGACAGTGAGTCGGAGGACAGTGAAAGGGTGAATTATTTCTCAAATGTTTTAAGTAAAATTATCAATACTGCAATATAGAAATACTCTGTACAAGTAAAAGTCTGGAATTCAAAATGTACTTGAGTAAAAGTACAAAAGTATTGGCTGCATCAAAATGTACTTAAAGTAGTCCTACCAAATGTAGAAATGTCCCATTTCAAGTTTTCAAATTTATATATATATATATATATATATATATATATTTTAAATAGCAGACCTACAAGCTCACAACACACTCGCCCCCCTAGTGGCGAAAAATAAAACTTCTGGGAACTCAGATTACATTGACACTAGTAGAGTAGGCTAGACACTCCCCTAGCAGGGTTCACGCGGGCTCCTTAAAATCCCCCGCCCCCTTCCCCCACACCTGCGGTAAACAGACAGCTGACGAGTGACGAGCTGTCTCACTTACAAGCTCCTTTATGTTTGGAAGTAAACGAGAGAAATAAACAACTTGTCGGTGTTGTTAGGGAGTGAACAGTTACTTGAAAGACTCGAATTGTGACACCAGGTGAGTTAATGTGCGTGCATGCGTGTGACGTGTCTGTGTGTGACTGACTGTGAGTGGTTATATGCCTACAGCACATTGTTGTTTATGAGGCTATGAGCAAGGCTGTGCCCGTGCGTGTTAATGAGGCTATGAGCAAGGCTGTGCCCGTGCGTGTTAATGAGGCTATGAGCAAGGCTGTGCCCGTGCGTGTTTATGAGGCTATGAGCAAGGCTGTGCCCGTGCGTGTTTATGAGGCTATGAGCAAGGCTGTGCCCGTGCGTGTTTATGAGGCTATGGGCATGGCTGTGCCCGTGCGTGTTTATGAGGCTATGAGCATGGCTGTGCCCGTGCGTGTTTATGAATGAGGCTATGAGCAAGGCTGTGCCCGTGCGTGTTTATGAGGCTATGAGCATGGCTGTGCCCGTGCGTGTTTATGAGGCTATGGGTACTGCCACACCATAGCCGAAAAATATTTTGTGCAGCCGACAGTTTCGGTTGTCGGCTGCCGACACTTTGACTTCTTCCGGGGCTTTGGGCGGTCCCGAGAGGAGACGCACACGGAAGCCTTTTTAATGGCCTGTAGTCCTCTATTTCTTGGTTGGCAAAGTGGGCGTGAGAGTGACAATTGAGTGACAAGATGTTGACACAGACAAAGGCGCATTCTAGTGTAGGCTATATGGTGCTGCGTTGCTATACTTGGCTATCGAGTCATGACTGTCTAGTCGACTGGTTAACGTACGTGCCTTTGGAACTGGGAACCCGGGTTCGCCTCCCGGCCGAGGAGTTTTAAAACTAGTTTTGTTTTCGCCGACGACTTGCGCGACGGCCAGCTTACATCTGACGCTCTCCTCCGCGTCAGATGTAAGCTGCCGACAAGCATAAAAATGAAGTGTGTCACCCGGCGGTGAGAAGGAGAAGGAGATTTTTGATTGATTTTGACAGTTTGCAGAATTACACTTCATTTTTATGCTTGTTGGCAGCTTACATCTGCCGCAGAGGAGAGCGTCAGATGTAAGCTGGCCGTCGCGCAAGTCGTCGGCGGAAGTGGAGCATTTTCTCCATCCACCAGCTGTCTAAAAACCCGGTTTTTCGGCAGCCGAGACTGTCGGCAGCGCAAAACCGTTTCCGCTCTGGTGTGGCAGTAGAGTATGAGCATGGCTGTGCCCGTGCATGTGCAAGTGCTCGACCCTCGCGGCCCAACGAAAATTGATGCAGTATATTATATATATTGGATATTGGAAGTTTTGCAACCTGAATAGCAGGGCATACCTATTTCTAGGTTTAGCTCTTTCATGATGTGTGCATGTTTAAAAATGGCACCAGATAATGAGGACAAAATAAATCAATATATTTAGGCCTACTATTTATTGGTCAATGAAATTAATGGAATAATTAGGCTACTTTTTCAAGGTCTGCACATGATGGCCAACTCAATTTTAGCAATGTTTCTGAGCTGGAAAAAGTATGACAACCCTTGCCACTTGACAATTGTAGGAGAATTCATATACCTATTGTACGTAGGTTGATTTTATATAGCTCTAATGCCTTTGCATTAGAACTATGCTACTCTCGTTTCCTGCGCTTGCATGAAATGCAGACCAGCCTCTCAACTGTAGCGAAAATAAAAATCACAACTGTGTGAACTGAGCGGTGCAACTATACATTTATTGTTATAGTTACTGTACTCTACTGTGCTTTGTACTGTATTGTAGTGTACTGTGCGGGGGTCCCCGGAACATCCAGACCCCCAGGAACACGCCCGGTTCGGTCCGGTGAGCTGCCGCACGTCCGAAACGGTCAAGAAATGACAGTTACCATGTGGGGGTCCCTGGGGGGTTCGTGTGGGGGTCCCCGGTGTACTGTACTGTAGGTGTTTCAGCTTTCCGTGCTCGGACATACAGACACAGAGACAGACATACGGACGGACGGACATGGAACAGAGGCACCGCTAAAAAAAAAACGTTTTCGCTACTCACCAATGCGAAGGTGGCTTGGGTTATTAGAAAGCGTACTTTCCGCGGTGGATGCAGTCTGAGCCCCCCACCACACGTATAAAATGCACTTTTTGGCCAGAAAGGAAAAATCTTTCTCTTGGCAATATCGGTAGAGGAGTGGAGTAACTAAAGGTATTTTTCTTCCGGTGAAAAGAAAATCCCTTTCTGGCCAAAAAGTGCATTTTATACGTGTGTTGGGGGCTCAGAGTGCGTCCACCGTGGAAAGTAGGCTTTCTAATAACACAAGCCGCCTGGTCTGCATTTCATGCGAGTGCAGGAAGTCGAGAGTAGCATAGCTATATTGCATAGGCATTAGAGCTATGGACCAGAGCTAGGTGGATCTACATAATGTCTCGTCTACTGTATAACAAATAGGCTACTCTGCTCAATGTACTGTAGGCATTATAATTTCCTTTTGTCAGTGCAGTTCTACCGTTATAGCAGTAATTATAATTTATTACACAAAAGCATGTAAAAATACTATTTATATATATTATTTAACATATTGTATGAGAAATCTACAACATAACCCCCTTTGCACAATGTAGAATGTGTTGATTATCAGTATATCTTTTGGTTTAGAAGCAATTGAAAATACAAATTACGAATAAAGTTGATTACTTTGTTGACGGCCAGGCCCTGAGTGGTTGTGGTTGTGGTTGAATATCTGTCAACTATCCAAAATGAAACTACGTTTAGCCTACCACAGCCCCATTGACGGTTTGCCTCTGGCAATGAATCATGTCCAACTAGAAAAAGTGCCCTTCCGGGCACAGGTCTCCACCAGGTTATCCACAGATCCGTGCAGTTAGAGGTAAAAACACTTTTCGGCCAGTTATAGCGCCACCTTGAGGCTGAGTTGAAATTGTTCATGTGGCATTTCGTCCTCGGCCTAGTGGGAATGTGGGTGCACAATTTCACGGAAATCACGCGATGTGTTCATGATTTGCAGCATTTTGTTTGAAACTGAGCACTCCTGTGAACTTTGGAAGCCAATCTTAACCAATCAGGATGGAGTCTGATAAATCTGAAAGACCCGTTTCGTTGAATGGCTCTAGAGAGACTGTGTACCAATTTGCGTGATGTTTGGACAAAATCTGTAGGTGTACTGTGCAAAAACTTGTTTTGCACAAAGCGGCCTCCTGGTGGCGCTATAACAGGCCGTTCTGGAAAGTTTGGGGCAGAGGTTCATGGTTGGCATCCAGGGAGTGTGTGTGCAAAATATGGCATGGAAAAACTTGTTTTGCACAAAGCGGCCTCCTGGTGGCGCTATAACAGGCCGTTCTGGAAAGTTTGGGGCAGAGGTTCATGGTTGGCATCCAGGGAGTGTGTGTGCAAAATATGGCATCGACCGGGTTAACGGTGGCCGAGATTAGCTGTTCACGGACACACGGACGGACGGACACACAAACGGACGGACGGAGTGCAAAACATACTCTCCCCACATGCCTTCGGCCTGGTGGAGACAATGACCGGTCTGGCTCTATACTGTGTATGTTGTGGCAGGATACAACGTATACTAGGCTGTGTATTGTGTATGATGTTCGTGTTGTGGCTATTGTTAAAGATAGTGAGTTATTGTGACATGGTACATTATACATGTACAGTATGTGATGTGTAAATTTCTTTCTTTCTTTCTTTCTTTCTTTCAGGCACTCGAGGCTTGTGGTGTTCCTCTCAACGTACTTGGGACCCCAGTAGCCTACTACTAATGTCCACGCAGGCCTTGGTCTTCGCTGCAGCCAATACTGTACCCCAGCCTTGTGTCTATAGACTCTAACATCCAGTTTGTTCAGTGCAGCAATGGCTGCTCAAGGGATAAAATTCCTACCGAATCAAACTTTTTGCCTTTTAAAAGTTCTGTACATCTGTCCAGCAGATGACATGAGTCTGAGGTGACAATGTAGGAGACGATCAGTGCCATTCGCTACAGTGGGTGCTACACGGAGATGGCGCCGTTTCAGAAAGCGTGGGTGGACTGGAGACGCCGATGGAGGGCTCATCCGGGGATGAACTGGAGAAAGGGCGGGTCTATCTCTCTATCCGTTGGTTCAAAGGTTTGACCCTGGCCATCTCTTACACAACTGATGAAGTCAGCTCAAGGTAGGAACCTTTTGTTGTGCTGCTGTGATGTGTGTAATGTGATTTAAGCTGTTGTACTATTGCTGTCATTTTGGGACCCAATGGCCCAACATGTTCAGTGGCTGTTTGTGGCTCTGGAATTGAATGCTGATGTGAATATTTTGAGTTGTGTCTGTCATTGAAGACAGTGAGTTGTAAGTAACAGGGAATGAACAGCTATGTATGCGGCTCTTGGTCACTTAAATTATCCTATGGCTATGTGTGAGTTTGCTATTTCCTTTTAAGTTCAAGCTAGAGGTTTGGTGATTCTATGTCACAGCCATCAATTTGGTCAATTATTCCAATTTGGAACAATTGACTTATGTGGACTTATATCTGCTGTGTTTTGTCGCTGTTCTTTAATGTTGTTGATGATCTGACATGGTGGTTGATAATGATATTGGTGACTGGCTTAGTGAAAATGTAGGCCTATTCCTCATGGCCTTTCTTTCTTTCTTTCTTTCTTTCTTTGCAGTAAATGTAGCTTTTCATACCTGTTGCCATGTCATAGAGCTCTATATAAAAATGGTTGCTGTACGTTCCACAAGGACAAGGGTATGTTCGGACAGCATTGTTGGGTTATTGGTGGTGCGTAGTGTGTCTGCCGTCTATGCCTTCCGTATTGAAGGTGCCGTCACAAGGTAAACCCTGGCTGTTTGTGTCTATATGTCGACTCATGGGGCATGCCTCGTGACATCACGTTACATCATCAGGGATGGAGATCCCTGATCCCCTAAAGGGCGAGTTCGCGTGCACGCATCGCCTGGGTGACAGCAGACTGCTGGGCGAGCGCTGGCGCTTTGGCATGGGGGGGTCAGATCAACATATGGAATGAATTCTGTACTGGCCATATATGGAGCGTGTCTTGAGTGTACAGGGTTTGATGAGGTCAGATCAACATATGGAATGTCAGAACAGGTCAGCTCCATATATGGAGATCTAAGGGTGGCAGTGTCTTGAGTGTACAGGGTATGAGGGCCCAGGTAGGGCCGGGCCTTAATTCTCGGGCCTGTTGAGAGCTCTAGTTTTCGCTGCACTAATAACTTTGGGGCAGGCCCGTCTATAGAGTTTAAATGGACAGGTATCGGTCAAAAGGGAGACATCGAAGAGGAAGGGTGGGGGGAGATCAACATATGGAATGTCAGAACAGGTGAGCTCATATGGAGATCTAACGGTTTGAGGTCAGATGTAGAGTTTCTGGCCGGCTCCATATATGCAGATCTAGGTGATGGTCCCGTCTTCTCCATGTATGGCTATCCAGGGTTTGATGAGGTCAGTGTGATGATCTTCATATGGAGACGGCCATATATGCAGCGTGTCACGAGGTGTGATGGACTGATGGCCATATATGGTGCCGTGATGTGTCACGGGGCGTGACGGGTGACAGCCATATATGGTGGCGTGACGGATCGACTGACAGGTTTTCATAGTAATCTACGACCTACAGTCGCAACAAACATGGATAATTACTATTAAAACGATTGATGAGTGGATGTCATGATATGAGTTGAAATTGTTTTGTTCAAGCCTACGTAAGCACCTCATAAATTGTTGTACAGGAAGTACAGGAATACATGATTTGATTTTCATATGAGAATACAAAGAAATTGATTTGTAATGTAGTTTGTGCAATTGTTACCGTACAGGTCCTCAATATTTCATTTCATCTCAACTTTAACCCATAAAACCGTGGAGGCATCTGTGTCATTTAGTGTTTGTGTTGGCAAAAACAGTAGATATACAAGTTTGCAGCTGCACTGTGAGCTTGTATCTACTACTTTTGTGAGAACACTGATTTAGAAGGCATTTTGTAGAATCAGCCTGCAGGTATTAAGTGGTGGTGCTTTTATGATGACCTAACCGTGTGGAGATATCGTGCACACTACTACTGACCGGTGTGTGCACAAGGCTTTTATCTGGCAGCTGGCAATCTGCTTATTCATCACCATGGAGAGCGCCACAAAAACACTATTATAATTTATTAACATCCCACACTTCAGCTTCTTTTACTGTGTCTGCAAAACACAGTGATTACGCTCGGAGCAGATCAGCAATATAATTTCAGATACAGATATGAGTGGGATGTAGATGGAAGACCTGCATGCCTGATTTGAATATTTTTATGTCTGATCTGAAATTGGTTAGCCTATTTAAAAGTTGCTTTAAAGAAATTAATGATGAACGGTCCAGTTTAAACCATTTGCCGCCAAAGCCAGTTTATATTATTGCTACTTTCTACTATAACACAACAAAAGAACACAAATGTAAAAAAAAAAAAAAAAAGGGAGGGGGGAACATAATTTGCCCAGCGAAAAAGAAATAAGTGGTTGCATTCTGAACTTCAAGTTACCTTTTCTAAAGCTGAACACTGGGAATTTGGACCTCCCAGCGCAAACATTAACAGGCTGAAATGCAGCTCTGGATGTAACAAAGGAAACAATACCAGGGAAGAGAGCCAAGAAGGCAGAGCTGGCACGCCTGTTCCTGGGACCATGGGAATTTGGCTCCCAGAAATAATGGGGTTGAACAGGGCCCAGCACTACTGCTACTGTAGCTGGGAAAATGGTGCACCACAAGCCAGGCTCCATCCAGGGAGACTTAAAAACAGAGAGGGGAGGGAGGGAGGGGTGCACGAGAAATGAAATATACAGTACAGTAGGCCTATGGGTTGCACCTCACAGTGTGAAGTGAGATGAGCAAAATAATGGAGAGAAGGGAAGCCTGTGTTATGTTTGTTCCAAGCAAGTGATTGTAAATCAAAAGCAGCACCGGCCGGGCTTAGTGGCTAGATGTGAACAGCACATAAAGAGCTGCACCGACAAACTGCTACCTGGATGGAGAAGGGAAAGAAAGAGAGGAGGAGGAGAAAAAAAGAGGGACTGTCCTAAAAACGCTGGACATAATGGGGCTTTCATGGGTGTGCTACAGTGTGCAGTTGAAGGCTGAGGTAAACTAATATCCCTATGAATGTATGTGCATAATATTGGTTGTGCTAATGCTAGCAACCCTCCTCTAGCCTAATTAGGACAATAAAGGGTTATGGGCTAATGTATGACTGCCATGCCAAAGCTAATGAATGCCTGGTATACCTTGTTTCCTCCCAAGCGTCCTTGGACTGTCATCTCCAACCTTTTGATGTTGTATCTGATTATCCAGGCAGCGATTAATCATGATTAAGTAAGCACCAAGTCTCTGAGAGGAGAAAGCGGAGAGGCGAGAGAGGGTGGGTGGACAGCAGGAAAGTTGCCCAGGTTCAGGCCTTAATTCTGGGCATCACACTCTCACTCCTCTGCCAACTGGACACTGGTAATGAGACGGCAATGTGAAGAAAAAAAATAATCCTGGTGCTTTCCTTTTTTTATAGTTAAAGGAAAGATTCGTTACCCAAGCCACACTTCATCCCAGCCGCTGTTCAAGGCTTCCAAAGATATGCCTCTCGCCTTCTGTGGTAAACGTCTACTTGGAGACTGTCGCCTGCATTTTGCACGTGCCCAGCAATATTTGACAACCGCTTTTTGCATGTTTTGTTGATATACAGAGATTTCAATATACACCCCGCCTCCCCTCCTCATTCCTTTTCCTCTCCTCCAAAAACATTTTCCTGCTTTGATATCAGTTGATGGAATATAAATGGGGTGGAGCAGACCCGAGGTAACCACCTATTGCCCTTCATGCATTTCTAATGCAACCTGCTATGCCCATGCTCACAGAGTCGGCCCCCGGCATCATTACTCTAAGGTGCTGAGTCTTTCGCCAGAAACCCTGCCTTTTCAGCGAATAGGATCACCCTGGTGGCCGGGGGTCTCTGATACGTATGCGCGCCACCTGAAAGCCGAAGCTGTTTGCCCAGGTGCCAAAATAATCAAGTTCAGCTCGCATGGCGGGTTATGAAAGAATATTAACTGTGGGAATAACCCGGCGTGACATGCGTCGCCCGCATGCATGATCAAACGAGAGCCCTCGCAGAAAAAAACTGAGTTTTCCAGGTACAGGCCTACTGGCAAGGGGAAGTCTGGGCTTGCGATGACACCAACTCAATCACTGTTACTTTGAAGTCGGAAGGGTCAGTGTTGTAATGGGTTTGCACAACGGTACAGCGATTCTCCCTCTGCTAATGTATTTAGCATTCTCGTGTCGGTAATGGATTCCCCAGCAAAGAGACGGGAGAGTGGAAGCTGTTGTTGAAACCCAGTTAATGACGTACCGAAGGACACAGGGCAGGGGCCCCCAGTTTCACTACTATCAATAATATAAATGTTTAAGTGCTCCGCTTGGAGTACGGAGGAATAATACTTCCATTTCCACCACCCTGCTGCCTCCTTGCCATGAAAAGCATTTCCTCCAATAAGACCCAAAGTGGAGGAATTTGGTTTTTAGCGTTCTCGCCTCGAAAACCACACTACTATGTCATGGTTTTCCTGTCAGAGTTTGTTTCTGTTAAATAGACCTAAAATATGATTTTACTTACAGGATTTAATGTTTCCTTCTCAGTGTTTTTTTTTCCCCGCATGGCTTTCCATCAATCTTTCTGTTTCCTCCACTAAAACTAGTATTTCAAACTTAAATTATGGTAAATGATGTGTGTGCTGGGTGTCGGGAGGGGAAACAAAATAACCCCCTGTGATGACTGTGCATGACCGTGCCTGTAGCTTAATGTCTCTTTCAATGGCCGGGTGTGTACGTGGAAAACTTTCCCCCCTTGCCGCAAAGACACAAATCTACTGTCTTGCATCATTATCGAGAGGGTAAATCATGTTTCAAGACCAATATGGAAACACGGAAAAATAAAGGAGCGTGAAGTTATGTATCGTGAGGCCATCGAACACAAACCGGAGTCGAGTAGATCACCGTGTAATTTGTTAGATTGTGTGCACACACAATCTGTCTCCGGTTCCAGCACTGTCCTGCAGTTCAGTGCTGGCTTTGAAATGTGGATTCAAAGCTAGCGGACTTCCCTGAATTACTGAAAACCCTCAGGACATGGTTTGGCCTTTGCGGAGGTGGAAGCCAAATATGAAGCCCGGGAAGATGAAGCACCCTGGCCTATCGTCTGTTCCTGGTAGGTGTTCACTCCCGATAAATATTTCATTTTGCTACAAAACAAATAACTTGACATAATTCCTCCCCCTCGCTTCGGAGTAGAATGACAGAGTGGCTGATTTACGCGTCGCGCAGGGAGAGGTGTAAAAAGCATGCAGGCATGTCGCCGTGCTACATCCACCATCTAATGGATGCAACCCGAAGGGCTGACAACTGTTTTTCCTTTTTTGAGTGTGGCAGAGCAAAAGCCACGCTTGCGTTCATATGTATTGTCGACTGTGACATCTGAGGGCACTCTCCAACATCATAACGTGACAGTTGACTCGCACAGCATGGTACTGTAGAGAATAGCATCTGAACATAACGATGTCTTTTATAGTATATATGCATTCAGCCTGGAGACGATCTGTGGCAAAAAATAGATTTTTCCAAACTTATTTCATACTAGGTTAATGTGAAAGCTAAGGCACTTACTTGTACTAAGGAACTGTAGAATTTTAATCACTGCTATAAAGGCCTCTCTAGTGTGTGTCTTCCTTTTAAGAGGATGCTGGGGCTAAATAATTTGACCCTAGCTGCAGTTACATTTAAGTCATGAAAGGCCAAGCTACTTAAACTTTAATTCCACTCTGAAAGTGCATTATCCAGTTAACTATTTTCTCATTTCTTCCTTCAGAGTGCTCGAGGCAGACTCTGCTTTGTTGCGTTTGTCAATCACTGTAATTTGGGCTCCGTTTCCAAAAATAATTATCAGGTGAGTGGCAGCCCTTTGCCTGGAGTGCCAACTTGGAAGCGGCATGCCCAAGAGTATTAATTATGCCGCGCAAAATATGAAGTCTTTTAATAGAGAGGCTGACGTGACATCATTGTTTAGAGTCTTTCTTCCCCTACAAACATGACAATCATGGCTGTCCCCCTGGTCATCAGCAAAGATGAGGAGCAATTGTCAGAGGAAGTTATTAACAAGCTGTGTACCATGTGATAAAGTCAGTCAGACTCTCACTGGAACCATGTTGACTCGCAGAAGAAGAGAAGTGAAGAGAGCACGAGGAGTAAAGCAACGACTTAAGTACGGGAATAAGAGAGAGATACGGAGTGAATGAGGCAGATATTTGCCAAGAAAGAGTTAGACAGACAGAGAGAGAGAGATATGGAGAGAGAGCAAATACTATAAAGGCAAGATGGGGAGGCATTATGTGCCAAAAGCCCAGAATCTTTCAAATTAATGTCCTAAAATTATTCCTGAATGTAACTGTTCACACTGTACTCAGCGGAACATCCAGTTTCATACCAGTCACCAGCTTAAATCTCATTCTCTGCCTCTCTCTCTCACTCTCTCTCTCTCTCTCTCTCCGTCTCTCTCTCTCATTCTGCCAATCAAGCGTTCACAAACAGTGCTGCACTGTAGTTGTGGTTCACATTCAGTGGTTGCTTCTGTGAAACCCTAAGAGGGAGAGACAGCTTCCAGGTCTCATTAGCATCCAGTAGCAGCTAATGCTGCCTCCCTATTACTGTCTGAGGAGCTGAAATTCAGTTGGAGATGAGCACAGCCCAGGGGGCTTAGGGTTGCCAGTTTAATTAGTGCCTGATAATTTCAATAATGAGTGACAATTCATTGGGGCTTTTTAGGTTGGCCCACTGTTTGAGTGCAAATCGATAATCCTCTACTCCCCCCCCCCCCCACCACCAGCGAGATAAAGGGCGGGGGTGCATGGGTTGTGTGTATGGGGGGGGGGGGGGGTCTTATACCCCTTTGCAGGAATTAAATGAAAAGAATCAACTTGGAGAATGTCCCTTTGAAACCCAGAAGGGGGAAGCCTCTGTGATTTGATTTGCTGTTATTGGATGAGCAGGTGGGTCTTTAGTTGCTGTCGAGGGGTCCAGAGACGAAAACAATTTGCCTGGAGTGATATGGGTAAGTGAGTGGAGGGTGAGAGGTTTACACTTGTTGTTGCCTGTCCGTCCAAATGTTACGCCCTGACTGGAGACTGAGCAGGGAAATCGGAGACTTTTGATCAGCTGTATTGGAGAAATGTATCACGCCAATCACGGGCAACTAAATATCATTTTCCGGAAGTGCAGAGGGGGTTTAGCGGCATATTAATTGCAGTAAAATATCCGACGAGTTTAAGTTAAGATGTTCCCATTGAAACAATCCCAGAATTCCTCCATTTTGTTCCTTGGAGCTGTTTCACACCCCTCTGCAAGACGTCTGTCTTCAACAGGAATATGAAAAAAAGTTTAAACACATACTTCTGTTATTCACTGAAATTATTACGTGAGGTAGCACAATGTTTAACAGTGTTATTGGAAAGGAAGGAGGAATCAATTCAGGGTGTCACAAGTTATGCGTTAAAATGGCAATTACCATATAACACCCAACCTGTAACTGGCACGTGCATCATAATGACTACTGTGAGAAGAAGTACGAGTGCATTTACTCGCTCATGCTCTCCGTTCATGTTGCAGGAATGCAGAAATTAATTATCACCAGGAATAGGATGGAAGTTGACAAAAATATACAACATCAGCAGATCGGCTTATCACGTGCCAATATGGAGTGTGGCAATTTTCTGTCACACCTGTACAACAATGATAACGATATGGCTTTGTTGTGCTTTGTAACGTCAATGCATTTGACACGGCATAGGTTAGGTTCCACAGTATGCCGCTATAAGACTGAGTCAGCAGCACACAGGCTTCCTCTATATTCAGTCCTCTGTATGCAGCAGTGGAGTGGAGGGAAGGTGCGGCGAGAGCGTGCAGCATTTCCTCAGTCAGTTAGCCTGACATATTGTGAAGGACAGTAGCCTAATTATTCGCTGGCAGTGGCACAGACCTGCCAGTCCCTTCAGATTGAGTTGAACCGCCGAGGCTGGAGTTTGATTCCTGAGTGCCTGCTATGTTTTGAGTCAGATACCGGCATCCATGTCCACCGGAGACTTAATTTGGACGTGTAGCATGTGTGCACCTGACCCTTATTACTTTGGCCGCTTCATCACCCTGGCCGCCAGTCTTCCTCTATTACAGGACAAGAGAAATGCAGCAATCATCACGTTAATGCAGAGAAGATCAAGACACTATTGATTGGTAGTTACTTGCCTAATATTCTCTCCATGACATGTGGTTCAGTGCCCCCTTCGCGCTTGTCTGTGGCAGTCTTTTTAAATATTCATGGCGAGCTTGCCTTATGGTTCTGCTAGCTGAATTTCTAATTGGGCCGTCAAAAGATATACAACATGCCCTTAAGCAGGACCGTAACAGCGGTCAGCTCAAACAGAGATTGTCTGATTCAGCCACAGGGCTAATTAGCGATTAGCATTCACTGTTTACGGGGGGGGGGGAGGGAGGGAGGGGGGGGGGGGGGTGGTTTACCTGTGGGCCAGGGGATGGCTGAATTGAGCTTAAATCACTCCATCCTGCCTTTGAAGCTTCAAGAGCTGCCTGTCTATATCATAATGACTGGGAGGAGAGGGTGAAGTGCTTCTACTGTGTAACAACATAATCATCAATTAAGGCAGGGAAATGGCAAGAAGTGGGGATTTTAGCTCATTAAAAAAAGCCCAGAAGAGAAAAAGTATCTCTGGATATATATATATATATATATATATAATCACCCTGTCTCTCCTCTGTCAATGTCTGCCATCTTCATAATTCAAATGATTTTGTCTTTAAAGATGAGTAGAAATCTTGGGAATGTAATTCACAGCGTCAGAGGCAGACATTCTTTTTAAGGACTATGGCTGAAGTATGGATGGCATTTTGCTACAAGCTGGGATTTTGTTCTTTTTTTCAGACTTTTTTTGTGCCATGAATTTAGCCCTTATTCGCTTTTCCTTATCTCTGAATTATTCTCATTTCTCATTTCTACTAAAACCTAATGTCACAGAGTTGTGTCCGCACTGCTCTTCCATGAAAGGCAATAATAATGAAGTAATTGGTGGATATCTCCAAGTTACAATACTCGCACTGCTGCCATGCAAAATCGTACTGTACATGCTGCATATCCTCACGTCGTCAGCTGAAGCTGCCACAATCTGAATATGTCATTCACAATATGCCCATATAGTGTGCACCACATTGTGGCATGTAAGGTGCATATAGTACTAAAGTTTTAAATAGAGTTAGGGTCAAGGCCACCTTTTCAGTATATAAGATGTGTTTAGACCTGCATCACAGGCCCCGGCCGCCGGCGTGCTGGTCCGGGCACTCTATAGGCTGCAATGCCAGCCTGGCGGTGCCTCGCGGGTTCGAATCCCGATCCCCTGACGACCTTTGCTGCGCGTCACTCCCCAATATCTCTCTCACCATTTCCTATCACTCTACTGTCCTATCAATAAAAAAGCCCAAAGATCAATCTAAAAAAAAAAAAAAAAAAGCATTCCGATGGCATGGATGAGCATTTTATAACCAGCAATTAACTTCTCTCATGCCATTAACAAAATAAAAATAAAGCAGCATAACATTAGTATGGTATGTCACTATGATTGCCTGGGAAGCCAAATGGTTGACCCTGGATCCATGTTATATGTTATCACAGTGGACCCGCTACAAGGACAGTGCTCGCGTCTTCAACGACCATCCAGACATTAAAAAGAATATCCGATTCCCAGACTTCTTTGAGGATACACACTCCCTTTGAGAGAGTATTCCTTTTGAGCATATCCAAACGTTTTCATCTCTCCTCGTTCTTCCCCCCCTATTTCTTTGCCATGAAATCGGGAAACCAACTCAACACAAAACTTAATTCGCCGTCATAAAAAGTGCTATAGCGAATTTCTTTCCCTGACGAAGTACAGAGATTTCCTGATGAAGGAGTTATTAGAGAGCCGTCATTAATCTCACTTTAGGTAGAAAGCGTTGAGTGAGAGGGACCATTATGTCCCAAATTTCGCTGATGTGGCTGCGAGGAGAAGGCTAGATGTTTGAGGCGTTCCTCCACTAGAGGAAGGGTTAGTTGAGGGAAGCTGTCACTGATGATATCCAGACAGGAGGAACAGTTGCATGTTCAGGGATGAGAGTCAACAGTAATTAGAATCTGTGCAGGGAGGTGGGAACACACACACGCACAGCCCCGCCAGCGCATGTACTAGTGTACATGCATGCCTGCACTCGTGCACATGCAGACCCACATGGACGGGGCGCGATCGCTTGCACGCGCATGCATGGGCACAGCCTTGCTCATAAACAAAAATATACGTGTGCTGTATGTGGAAAAACAAGTTGTGCACATACATGCTCTACACACAGGCGCATGCGCACACACACACACACACACACACACACACACACACACACACACACACACACACACACACACACACACACACACACACACACACACACACACAGTATGTGAGTATTCCATGGAGATTCATCAAAGGCATGTCCTTTAGTATGGAGATTATGGTTGTGTACTTCCCTTTTTCATGAAAGACCTTTCCTAAATTGCTTGTTAATGAGATGGAAATATTTTTTCCACCATGACCCAAAGTTTGAGAAAGATGCTCTCATTGAGAAAGCCATAAATCTAAACATTTGAAAAGGAATTAGTAACTGGAGCCTCCCATTCTTGTTCTCTGAAAAATTTATGCAGCGCATGTTATATTTATTACAAGGCCGACTGTCATTCATTTTGCCAGAACTAACAGAAATTAAAAGTGACAGCAACCTCATCAAGAATGAATGCCATTGTATTCTACATGGAGCAGAAAGGAGTGAAAAAATCTGATAATGAAATACAAGACTCCACATTGCATTTCTAACGGGGCAACCGAAAGCCCAGAGAAACCTTGAATGAAGGAATGAGGGCAACAGAAATCATTACAAAGAGCACACATTATATATATATATATATATATTTTTAAAAAAAAATATATATATATATATTATATATGTGTATATGGCAATGTGACATAATGCACTGTTCAGAACAATTCAAATAAAATAAAAATAAAATGTAATGTAATAAGCAATAACTAAAATAATAAATAGGACATGTAAAAATATATACTCCGATTTTTGTATTTAAATGTCAGAGATTTCCAAAGATAGGCCTATATACTGACATATTCTGGCTTCACTCATTAGAGCTGCAGCGTGATGTGCAGAATGCTGCAGCTAAATGGTCAGGTTCCCATGTGAGGGGGAGAAATAAATGAAATATTAGTTTATTACATATTTAAATCTCTCTCCCCAGGCTGTCTTCCCCACTCCTTTTTCTGGGTTGGTTTGCATTATAATGTTCACCAAACAGTTTTCCCAGCTAATGGGTTGCAACAACGTGGTCCTGCATTCCCCCTCTCTGCCTTAGCTTCAGATTTTCATAACAAATTACCGCAGCACACTGAAGGGAGGGAGAAGGCTCCGACTTCCTGAAGAGGCAAGAGGGAAGAATTCATCTTTAAGCGGTACAAAGTTGAACGTCGCCCGTGGATCGTTTTCACAGTGTGTGTCCGTTAAACATTGAGTAGACGTTCAACTGGAGAGAGAGAGTATACGTCGACAATGTCAGAGAAGCCCACAGCAACGTTTGGAAATAGAAAATCCATACTGGATGCAGTTTGTTTGTGTAAAAGCTCTTTCACAAATGTGACGCACTCTTCTATCCTCTGTGGTTTTTTTATTGTAGCTATTGGCATATTAAGTCCAAGGTCACATTTAAAATTCCAGACTGCATTTTAAGTTCATAATCTAAGCCCTATCCATCAAAATGCTGATGTATCAAAACAAACATGCAGGGAGGGGGGTGGATGTGGGGGGGTGCTGGTGCTGGGGGGGTGCTGGGGAGGAGAGATACGGCGTGGGACGGGCCCTCTGAATAATCGTTAAGGGCAGCCCCCTCGCTCTCCCTATCTCAGGTGTGTGATTAAAATCAATTAAATCACTCCTCTGGTGTCAACCGCCCCAAATCTCCTGACAAATGAAACGCCGCTTTAGGAGGACGAGGATGTTCCTGGTCCTGTCGTGGGCTCGGCTCATATTCACAAATGAGATTAAGATTGGGCTGCTGAGGGATTTCAAAGGCCCTGTTTTCCATAAGAGCATGAAACAGCCTGTGAAGCGCACATAGGCTACATTAAGTAGACTTGAAAGTGTCTGGAGCTGAGACCAGCCCCCCCAGCCCTCAGTGGCTTCCAGCCTAACTGGCTGGAAAAGAACCTCGAGCTACATTACAAGGTATTTACAAGTGAAAAGTTGGTGTTCGAGAAGAGCGTGTTCGAGGAGAGCACTCGCAAAGGCGCCAAGAAATTCTTAAAGGCCTATCGGTCTGTTTATGACACTACGAAATGAGTTGTTTGTTTGGTGATTCCATTAGTGGGTTATTCATTTAATATTTATACTTAGATGGTGTGTTTTGAGTCAATAAAATTTTCCCTGTTGCTGTGTCTTCAAACAAATTAAGCCATTTACAGTGCATCAATATGGAATCGCTAAGTGCCCTTTGTGTATTGTTCTCTATGGTCTGTGGACCACCCCTCCCTCTCGCTCTCTCTCTATCTCTCTCTCTCTCTCTCTCTAACTCTAACTCTCTCTCTCTCTATCTCTCTCTCTCTCTAACTCTAACTCTCTCTCTCTCTCTCTCTCTCTCTCTCTCTCTCTCTCTCTCTCTCTCTCTCTCTCTCTCTCTCTCTCTCGCACACACATACACACGCACGCACGCACAGACATGGCGTGGCCTGTGCGTCAGATGCGCGAGCGGAGGGGTTGAAACCTCCGCAGGCTTTTCTTTATGACGACAGTTCAGTGAGATCTGCTGATTCCATCTCTGGCGGGGCCTCTGTGGCCCCCCTTTGCAACATTAAGCAAAAGCGCTAAATCAAAGTGTGGAGTCAGCCCAGTGTGTGTGTTTAACGTCCCCCTGCTCTTGTCACCAATGACCAGGGGCGGGCCGCCACGTGTCCTTGCCCTATCCCCCCGTGTCCTATCAGTCCTTTATCTGTCCACAGGGCATGGCCCCTCTCCCAAAGACAACCATACACATGCATGTGCAAGAAGGGCCCCCTTTCTTTATATTATTCATCTCAAACACAAACCGGAAAATCAGATGTCCCAAATTGTTCACCTGCAGCAGTTGTTTTATTCATGATATCATTACAGGGCCCTTTTCCTTTTACCCCCACCATGCTTAAACGGACACGATATATCAAGGATCATTATTTATATTGTCCAAGGAAGCTTCGTATTTATGAACACACGTTGGAAACGGAGCATGTGAATGCATGTCAAAACTGATGAAAAAAATAAATGAATACATAAGGGTATTAATAATAATATTATTATTAATAATAATAATAATAAAGCTTGCACTTTAAATATGTTGCAGATATTGTTTTGGAAAGACTGCATAAAACTTATGTAGGACACTGACCTGTATTTCATTTTGATGCACTAAAGAAAAAAACAATATACTTTTTTAACGCAAGACGTTCTTGTGGGAAAACAATAACAGACAGTATGTTTATTTGCTGTGAAGCTATACAGAGCACAAAGAAAGAGCAGCTACAGCATGCCATGGGATTTTACTACTGACTCCCTGAGAAGAGTACTACCAATATTCCCAAACCTACCGTATACCAGGACTTGTGATTCCTCTATATACTTTTTGTCTTTTCTTTTTTTTGGTTGGTGTTTTTTCTTCTCTCTTTTTTTCCCCTTCTCCTTTTTTTTTATTATACAAAGGATGATCAGATGAAGGATGGATGCATGTTTCATCAGTCTGTTGCAGGGTAAAGAGAGATTCTCAAAATAATCCCTTAAGTAGATAAGGCATTTTATCTACTGCATGGCATCGCATTGTGAGAGAGATGCAGTTTCTGTTTCATAACTTAACCCATTCTGAACGGGCACCCATTTTGGTGTCAGCATCATGTAATGCTTTAGCTATTTAAAAATAGCAAATCTACAAGCTCATATCGCGCCACCGAGTGGCGCGATACGAGCTTGTAGGTCTGCTATTTTTTTTTTAATCGAAGAGCGACTGACATTTTTAGAATCTGATCTCAGGTCAGAATGGGTTGATCAGACCAGTGTGTGTCCAGTGGAAACCTCGTATGAATCTGATCTCAGGTCAGAATGGGTTAACTTCACACAGTGAAATCCTCACTGTTAATTTATCCATTTTGTTAACCAAACCAAATGCAATTTGTCCACTCGGTTCCATCCGTGCACTCTCCAGAGTTAAACGAACACAGAGGGTTTTACTGTGTGCAGATATACAACTCAAGGCGGTGACAATTAAGGTTAGAGGAAAGAGGAACCACCGCACCGAGACCTTGCTCGCAACCTCCCGCAATACTGTACCCCGCGTCCACACGCATCCGATCTTGGCGGCGGTGTTATTATCCCATTCTGACCTGAGATCAGATTCATACGAAGGTTTCCACTGGACACACACTGGTCTGATTAACCCATTCTGACCTGAGATCAGATTCTAGAAATGTCAGTCGTTCTTAGATTTTTTTCAAAAATAGCAGACCTACAAGCTCGTATCGCGCCACTCGGTGGCGCGATATGAGCTTGTAGATCTGCTATTTTTCAATAGCTAAAGCACGACATGATGCCAACACCAAAATGGGTGCCCGGTCAGAATGGGTTATTCAGTCTCTTGACAGGTCATATTTTGTCAAATGAAATGTTGAATTGCCTCGTAGCACGGCAGAGCAGGCTGAAGTGATACATGTAAGTAGAATTAAATTACTCCATAGCATATTACAGCCTCGCCGGGACTGTGGCGGGTTCCTTCCATTTTTAATAAGTGCTTATTTCCCACGGGACGTTGTTGGGCACCGTGGGTCAACAGTGTCCAAGAGGGCAAAGCTTGTTCACCACATTCTAGAGCCCTTTAATTGCTTGAGGTTATGTGTGCTATTATCTTCCTTTTTCTCTTTCATTATGGAGGTGCAGAGGTTCGGATTGACCCGGTCCTCTCAATTTTGAACGCACTCGCTGCTTTTTTACTGCACTTCAATTAAGTGTGCGCGAGGGGGAGTGTGCAACCCCCACACTCCTTTGGTGTGATGAGGTTTATGTAATTAATTGCTGAAGTGAGATTTGTTTCTTTTTTTTTTGGCTCATGCATATTTTGATTCTTTCCTGGCGTATCTTTGTCCCCTCTGTACTCTTCTTTTCTCTTCTCTCTCTCATTTTTTTCTCCTGTTGTGATAATGTTACAACTGTACCAGCAATATTTTCGGTGTTCCCAGGAGTGTGTGGTGGTCTGACTCAAACATAATAACCAACGGCACTGTCTGTCTGACTCTCAGCCATTCTCATTCCTGATTGCAGCTGATGCCGTAACCCCGGCCCCTTCCCTGCAGGCTGTGCTGACGGCTAGCTCAGAGCAGCCACACACACACACACACGCACAATTGCACATGCACACGTACAGCACGCACACACATGCACAATTGCACATGCACACGTACAGCACGCGCACAAACACACACACACACACCACACACACACGCAGAATGTGACCTGTTGTAGGCTTATGCACATACAGTCCACATGCATACGCACACACACACACACACACACACACACTCAAATGTGCACTCTTTCATTCCATCTGTTTTGGAGCAACTGTATAGTAGACATCACAGGAGCGCATTGTGTATACCACTTTTGCGTGTTTTTGTTTAAAAAACACTTATTATTGAAAACGACAAAAGTTGTGGCAAAAGTTGCGCCGTGAGACCACTTGAACTCAAAGAGCAACACTCACAGGCAAACACTTAAAGCATTTCACAGCAGTGGAGTTGTAGCTTCATGAGGGGATTCGATCACTTGGACCTGCGTGTGCACACAAGCCTTCCCTTCGTTCAAAAGGAGGGGGAAGCGGATGACTGATCAATATAAACGCAGGTGTTTGGAGAGACGCAGTGCATTGATCGGCAATAGTCCCCTAAAACGTAAAAAAAAAAAAGAAGAAATCACAGGAAGGAAAGTGAAAAGTTAAGTAGGACACTGTCAGGGAATCCCTGGGTACGAGTCTTGGAAAAACGGCACCGCACAAATGGAAAAGAACAGAGGAGAGCTGGTTGGGGAATTCAAAAAAGAATAATTAAAAACTCAAATCGGGTTCTTAACTGTGAGAAAAAGAGAGGGAGAGAGAGAGAGCGTGCGAGAGAGAGAGGAAGAGTTGAGTGAGGGAGTGAGTGAGTGGGTTTTTTAAATCCACCAACAAGAATACACTTGGATGATAACTGCCTCAGCCGTAGGCTATTAAAATATTAACCACCGCTGTCCGGACTGGGACTCTCCGAGTGGTACTGAGCAGTATCCTCCCTGGATGGCGGGCCTGGGAGAGAGAGAGAGGCTGCTCCGGCTCCCGCACGCTGCCTTGTGGGAGGCTGGAGCTTGCATGAGGAAGTGTTTTAATGTTTCTCAGATGCCTGGGCTCGCAGAGAGCCGCTTTGACAAGGCAACTATCCTGGGTGTGATTTAAAGGTGTGCACAGGGGGAGTCAGGTACTGCTGCTGAGGGCCTGTTAAGCTACCGGGCGCCTTTCTAGAGGAAAAGGGGAGAACGGCGAGGGAACGAACCTTGTTCTAATTCCCTCGATGCCGAGCACGGCGTTGTCCTTTTACGCTTTGAGTCATTATTATATTAAAAAAAAAAGGGCCTGTAATGTTTGCTGCTGCCTGACATTGTTCACTTATAGCTGTTGATAATACTCAGTGAATACATTTAGTTGGACTCTATTAAATGTAAAAACGGTGCATGTTTAAAAAAGAAATCGTATACACAAGCATACATGTGCATAGTATTCTTGTTATTTAGCTAAAAGAGTAATGCCTCCAATAGCCTGCAACCGCCTGGAGCTTATTACACTCATAATGCATAAGTAGATACTTAGCGAGTGTATGTCTAAATCATTTAGCAAAGGTTTGTTTAAGGAAACACATGGAAAAGAGTACACTGTTTAATCTCAAATACTGCAATTGTGGAGCTTTTATTGACTACAGCATATAACAGCAATTATTTTCCCTGAGTGTGCATGCTTTCTGGTCTCTGCCAAATGTGAGTTGGCAGATTATTAAAAAGACAAGTGGTCTCTTTGATACGAGACAAAATACAAGGGTGTATTTTTAGCAACTATAAAAGGGTGCCAGCTTTGTTCAGGTGAAATCTCTCAATTACTGGCGGCGAACATTGGTGCACAGGAAACAACGTACATTTCCACTCACACCCTGGCTTGGAAGTCAGGTCTTGAGATACCGTGGTAGGTTTGTAAAGTGACTGAATATTCGCAATGACAGGTTCTTTTAAATGTTTCATTAGATTACAGAATCATGGCATGGATCATGGCATTGGTTTAAATTGTTAAAGTAGCCTCAAGTTCATGTGAAGGGTGAGGTATCTCATTTTTATGCCCCCCCCCCCCCCCCCCACCCCCAATTGAATGCAAATCTGTTTCTCTCATAGTCCATCTCGACTACTCCTGTCCTGACCTTCCATACATCCACACTCCCACTCAGGTCACATAATGTTTCTGTTGCCCAGTCCTATTCTCTCTCTCTCCCCCCCCCCCCCCCCCCCATACACACACACTGTACTGTCCCATGTCTCTGTGGTATCAGGGACCTAGCTGGCTGGCAGGCAGATGGGACAGATGAGGATGGCAGGGATTGGCTAATCCCTAATCTGCTGTCTCCTTGCCACTCTGGACCTCGGAGGAGAGAGAGAGAGAGAGAGAGAGAGAGAGAGAGAGAGAGAGAGACAGAAAGGGAGATGGAGCCAGCTAGATGGAGCCAGCTGTCAGATGGAGAGTCTTTCATGGTCCTGCGCACACAACAGCTGCACAGGCCCGCCTGTACGGCTCTGCATTATTAAGCATCTTTTTAGTTGGTTCCAGATGCAGGCCTAGCTGTGTTTACCCAGCCTTTGTGCTTTCCTCCCCCCCCCAGCCCAGCCCAGCCCACCCCGTTCTACACCACCTCCAACTCCTTCTTCATCGTCCCATCAAATCTGCCCCCCCCCCCCCGACCGACCCACTGTCCCATGTTGCTTCAAAGAAAGCTTGACGTGGTCATCGTCTCGTCAACTCGTCTCGGGTGTCTTTGCAGAAGTACAGAATGGTCTAAAAAGAAAGAAAAACAGAGAAAAGAACAAGTAAAGGCGACCTGTGCGGAAAGCATCCCTGTCTTCGGAGTGCTACATAACCGCTTGTTTCTAGAGAGGAGGAGACGAGGTTTCCAGAATTGCTCGGACGTGTGAGGACTTCTCAAGGGTGTGGAAGTCTTTCACTTGTCATTGAGTGAGTGGAGTTGAAAAGAGAGAAAGTTAAAAGCAGCGCAGTGCCGTGCAAAACAGGCAGAGTGACATCCAGACAGTAGCATCCAATGACATTCCATCACAGTGGGATGGATGGCGTAACGGCAATAGATGTGAAACGTAATTATGACATGATTAAATTTACATGACTGTAATTACATATCATTGAATGCCTATATCATTACTAGCGTATGTACGTGCCGGCTTGTATGGCTTGCGTGTTTGTGTACGCGTGGATGCCTGCGCATCGATGCTGGCTTACACGCCCTCACGCGCACACACGCCCAATGCACAAGCACACATGTTCACAACACACTAACATTCACATATTCACACAGCAACCTTTCTGAAAGCCAGCTTTGAGGGGGCTAATCTGAGCCCAGTCCCGTCTCTTGTCAAGTTCAAGAGGGTTAACAAATCTTTACCTCCAGAACAGCCCTCCTCTTCCCCCTTTCATGTCCACATTTGTTCGCTGTATGTCCAAAAATCTACAGAGGCCCGTCCCGTCTCAGCTGGGATTGGTTTAGCTGAAGAGCTGGAGGCTTTTCAGTGGCTGGCATCTGTTGTTCCTCTTCCCAGAGCTGCTGGCAGTCAGTTAATGGCCATGCTTGGGACCCAGAGAGAGAGAGAGAGAACAGTGGCTGATTTCCCCAAAGCCATCGCACCAATCCCGGCACGGCACCAACTGCAGATGAGCCACCAGCATATACGAACATTCAGGCTAATGCGCCGCTTCTCTGAGAGTTCAGGGCAGATGTTGCTCACTTTGCTGCACGCAGCTCCGCATAACTCCACACAGTCAAGTTGTCCCTTTGTTTCAGTCATGTATCATTGTTTCTCGATTTTATCTTTAGTTTTTTTTGTATGGTGCTCTATTTAGTGGTTCAACCTACAATGATGTTAAAAAGCACCGCGCTTAAAATCTTCAAATCTGAAACACTGACGGTGACAATGACACTACACTTTTATTTTATTCTCCTGTGAGTGGCGCTTTTTTAGTCGTGGGTCCGATTAGATGATGTGATTCAATCAACAAGTTTTTTTTTCTCATTTGAGTGTTTCATTGCTGTGGCTGTCCACGGCATGGCTGATCTCAATGTAGTGAGGATCATGCATCTTATTATTGCAGCCACTCTGGGGTTCTCTTCTCGGCATCTGCATAATACTGAAGGAGCTTGCTATAGTTTAACCCATTCCGACCTGAGATCAGATTCTAAAAATGTCTATTACATCCTGACAGTGTCATTATTAACCCATTCTGACCCGAGATCAGATTCTAAAAGTGTCTTCGATTTTTCAAAAATAGCAGACCTACAAGCTCGTATCGCGCCACTCGGTGGCGCGATATGAGCTTGTAGATCTGCTATTTTTCAATAGCTATAGCATAACATGATGCTAACACCAAAATGGGTCCCCGTTCAGAATGGGTTAATCAGTATCTTGTTACTCTAGAGGGTAAGGCTGGATATGTTATCACCGAGGAGGAAGTTCAAACGAAGCCCGATAAATAAATTAATGCCTTGATGATTAGCTGTCACATAAGCAATTAAAATGACTTCAAATTATTCATTTTCAAACAGGTGCAGCCAAAGAAGTGTTTGATTGTTCTGGTAATTGTCAAAATCGAACAATTTGTTTTGATGAACCTTCAGCACCAGGTTCTTATGAAATATTAAAGCTGACTCCTGAAAAAAGCAAGTAATTTAATATCAAAATCAATCAAATCACAAATGTGTATCAGGGGTATTTCTTGTCTCTTGTTAAACCTTTCTTGGATATTCAAGTAGTTGCATTTTTGTAGCTTGCAAACTCCGGTATAAATGCTATGGGCCTGGGAAATCGCCACAACAAAACATATCATATTCTGTTAGCAAATTATTAATTGTGACTGTCGTATAGATGGCATCCTCCTGACAATCTCACGACCGCCTCGGAAAAACACTCCTGACAGCCCAGGACCCCCGAATCCCACAATGAATTCGTCCTTGACACATTCATAATGATGATGATCTTGATGATTGTAAATACATTATCATATCAGATCACGTCTGTGTTGCAATCATCACCTCCATTTCCTTTTAATTAAACAGCACCCTGACACCACATCTGTCAAAAAAGGAAGTGAGACTTTTTTGAGATCGGTGTGAACTTCCTCATTTTGTGCCCCCGTATTCCTGTTCCACGGCAAACAATAGAGGAAGGAAAATGGCTTTGAAAATAACAAGCTCTATCGGTGCTTATGTCGCCTCATCGTTCTCTCTATCATTCTCCCTTCATCCTCTCTCTATCCATCCTCTCTCTGTCTATCTGCCCCGTTCACACTCTCACCCCTATCTCTTTTCTATCTTCTCTCTTACCCCCTCTCCCTTCTTCTCTTTCTCCGCCACTTGAAAGGCAGGGTAATGAGACAGCTAGAGAGGGGAAGGAAGGTGTCCGCGGAGCATCAGTTGTGCATGGCAAGAAGTGAAAATTTACTGCAAATGAGACGATGCCAGTAAATTCATTTTTATTCAGATTACTGTCATCATACATTATGGCTTCCCTTGTAAACATTTGGCCTCAGCCTTTGTGATGAGGTGTCATTATTTGCCAGATTATGTTATTAAGCTATTAACACGTCAAGCGCGGCGGGCAACAATACAGGGGCACACTTAAACAAGCTGAAGAGAATGGAGGAGGTGTCACTGCCATGACATATGAAGGCACTTAATAGCTACCGCGCTGAGGACAGAAGAGAGAAATTAAATAGACAGCTTTCAGCGGAGAACGGAGAGTGCTATTCACAAGTACTGAGCTGACGGAACTGCTTTTACAGGGTGATTATTTTACCAGGCCTGTGTGTAAAATGTCGCAATTCAACACAATGGAAAGCATATTTCCCCACCCATATATGTTTATAGCACCTATTTACATGTTATTGGTGTCATTATTAAAATAAGGCTTGCGCTTGCGTGCCCGATTGCGACAGTGTGTGGCGAACGCTCTGCCTTTGTAATTCACCGAATTGCCGTAAAAAAAACCCAGAAACAAAACCCTAAACAATCACAAAGTTTGTCTAACATGGAGACTTTGGGGTCTACAGCTGTGAAACTGGGCGATCCGCTAAAAGTTTCAGTGTCATTTTGTTCAACTTTTATTTTTCCTCCAATCTTCCTGAAACATGTCAGCATTAAACAGTGTGCGGGGGTGAAGGATTGTGTGTGTGTGTTAGTGTCTGTGTGTGTGTGTGAGGGGGGGGGGGTCGGTCCCACTGGCGACACGAAGAAGCCGTACATGGACGGCCAAGTCAGCGGTTTTCACCGGATAAATCCACGGTAACCTATTGAAACGGTTCAACAGCAGCCAAAAGCAGCCACAGCCACGGCCGTCGGAGCCAGCGCCGCAGCTTAGCGGTCTTAACAGGGAATCCAGCACTTATCATCATCGGCATCCAGCGCCACAACACTCCACCATGAAGAGGCTTGAGTTAAGCCGGTTAAAATAACACAAGACAATAACGGGCAACAACAGCTTCCTCTTACCCTTTTGATGCCTGCTTAATTTGAATGGCACAATGAGCCCCCGAATCCTGTTCTGGTGCTCGACCAGCAGAGGACCACAGAGCTCTGACCATCTCTCCTCCACATCAGAGGCTGCTAGAGAAGCGGGGGGCCCCCTGATACTGTGTGGGGTTGGCTGATAAAGGCCTTATTTCAGGGTCTTCCAGTGAGGGGCCGGATTCTACTCCCCGAGCAGGGACGGCGCAGGACCGCGCCGGTTAAAGGCAGACGCTGGAAAACTGCAGTTGGAGCTGAAGGATGGAGAGGGGGGGGGAGATGGAGGGAGAGAGAGGGGGAGGCAGTCAGAAGGAGAAAGTGAGGGACGAGATTGAGAGGAGGAGAGTGAGTGAAAGAGAGAAGCGTTGACTGATAATGGACGGTACCAAGAGAGCTTGCCATGCATATGACACCTTAAAGCTATAAATTGGGGAGTTTAAAAGTTCAATCTTTTCACTTTCCCTCTTGTTTTAGGAGGCTATAAATGTGGCCTCAAGGTATTTGACTTTCCTTCTAGGCGCTGACACATGACTGAGGTCCCATTACCGCTACCCTGTTTGCTATTGAGGCAAACGATACCCACTGACTGGTGCGGGCCCTGTGAAGCATTTTACCTTGGGCTCATCCAGGACTTGACATGACCTTTGAACCTGAGGAGCGCAGCTGTCAAATGTCTCCCCTGTCATTCCCTTTAGAGACACAGATTCTTCACAGGCCTCACACACACACACACACACACACACACACACACACACACTCTCAAGGACCATACTGTGTATGTGCACACGTGCACATACACCCACACATACTCACACGCACACATGCACACACATACACACACCTGCACGTGCACACGTACGTGCACACACACACACACACACACACGCCCGCACAAACATCCTCACCACATTGGCTGGGATACTATTACTATTTGAGGGCGAAAACATCTCACAAAGTAAACCTGAGACAAAATATCACAGCACACACAAGTCGATAACTTTTTAATGCTATGCCGAATCTGCAACAAGACAACAGTTGTACATGAATATGAATATGGATCCGCATTCTCCTAATTCTCCAAAATGTAGATTGTGGCGAGGCAGCACCTCATGAATATCCTCCATCATCTCATAAACATGTACTTGTAGTGGGAGGAGAAGACGGGGATCAGATTATGAACAGTAGGAGTGAAAGAATCTAAAATTAGCAACAGCAAATACAAGTTTCTGTTGTAAAAGAGATGGAGAGAAACAATTTTCCCGAGCAGGTCCTCGATATGAAATCTAAATTTGCATGATTGTCTCCTGTGTTTCCTGCCCAGTGTGGAAACAGCCAAGAGTGTATTTATCTGATCCACTAGGCAGCCGGGCCGCTCGTGGAAATCACTGTGACAGGAGCACCACCAACTGGTCAATTCATGTCTTTTCCCACCGTTGTAAACGACTGACTACTCTTGTGTCTCTTTCTGATGTGCGTCGAAAGATTAGTCACATGCATCCAGTTGCAACCTCCACATTTAAACAGTCTTGATTTATTCTTAGTGTGATCTAAAAAACAAGCAAGGTTTTTTTTTTTTCTCCTTCTCTTTTTTTTCACCTCAAAACCCCCTCGGAGAGGTTGACTTCACGGTATCCATCATCATGCATCTTTAATGACGTCAGGCCAGGAGCACGGGGTAAAATCACAGTAGTGGCCCCAGGCTAAAACCAGCTAAAATGAGGTCCCCCCCCCCACCACCACCCTCCCCCACCCTTCCCACGCAGAGAGAGAGAGAGAGAGAGCTGCACGCCGAGACGAGGGAGGGTACAAGATCGCACCCATCGATCGCTGAGGCGGCTCAGGCGGCTGGCGGCCACACGGAGGGGTTGATGGATACATTTGTGCCTAAAAACTCCAAGAGTTAGAACGCGGTGGGCCCGAGCCACAAGCTGGGGAGACGGAGGGGTGACAAACGACGGATGCCTTGATTTATGGGCCCTTCTGCCTGACTAGGGAAAGGACAATCTCCTCACCCAATTTGGTTTAACTGTAAAGGGCCCTCTACGGAGACTCACACCGCACAAAAGGCTGAGAAAAAGTACAGAAACTTCACTCTTCTGCTCTATTCAAAACACATGTCTGGAATTAGAGCAGTGAGAGTAACACTATGCTTTTGTGCCTAAGTTCTGTTATATAAGTGCACACATATATACCCACAGTCTATAATTATATTAGTCTCAGTGTTTCTACGGAATAAAAAAACACCATGGGCTCCATTTTCGTCACCGCTAAACCCCTTAACTTTTTACTATTTTGAAAAACATTTTTGAATAGTTCAACTAGCCTGCAATCTACATTGACACGCTGTGAATTTGTAGACTGTCCATTTTAACTATTGAAAAATGTTTTGCAAAATAGTAAAAAAAGAAGAAGAAGTTTAGGGATAAGGGGTTTAGCGGTGACGAAAATGGAGCCCCATGTATTCTATAATTCACATTTAGAAATAAGACTTGCGCTGTACTTGATTTCAACTCACTTACGTATTCGTTGCAGCCCTCAAACAATTATGTCAGATATAGCCCCGGGCCGAAATACATTATGATAACAGACAGCAAAACAATAGCGCAAAGCAATAAAAAGATATCCCACATTTCACAGCATACGATATTTCCATGCTATTTCCTGTAAAAGTGTATGATAGTTTGAGAGTGTGGCTTGGAAACATCTTTCAGTTGCCGAGCCCCCAGCCTTGACCTCGGGGGTCAAAGTCAGTCAGGCTCTTCCTGTCTGTGGCTTTTCCCAGGATCCCCTGCCTGTCGGCGTGTCAGCACCTCTCCTGTCTTCCTCACCAACTCAGGATGTTGCTTTTGCCTTCCAAGAGTTTCCTGAAACCGGAGAGAGAGAGAGCGCGAGAGAGAGAGAGAGCAAAAAAAAAAAAGATATGTTTCCATGCAGGGGTCACTTAGTGTTAAAAAAGAAATGCCATTAAATGTTGCTGTTTGTATATTTGACTCAATTTTACAAACTCACTGCCCTCTGACTCGTGCCTATTTGTGGATGTGAGGATGCGAGGGCCCGCGGGGAGCTCAAACTGCGTAGTGAGAACCATTTCTACAAAGGGCGTAGACGAGACCCACCCACCCCGTTTTTCCATACCATTCAGAGATCATTTTTTCACACAGTTCAGCCGCCCATTCATTCGAATTGACTTTCACCTTGTACCACCAGCCGTTCAAGACACTGCACTTGAGCGCCACGCCACACTGTAAAGTCCCGACTGTTAATTTAACTCTGTCAGTGCACAAACGCATCCAAATGGACCCGTAAGCATCCACGTGAATACATTTTACTGTGCATGTACAGTGCATGGAATACCTTCGTAATGTCTCCCCATTACACTGATGGGAACCATATAGAGTGCCTCACTCCCAAGTAGCTTTTTCATTGCCAGTCGGTGAGATAATTAAAGTTAGCAGTAAAACAGGTCATGTTCTTAATGGTCTGATTAGAGGGCATGATGGACAATTAAGGGTGACGTTGCTAAAATAGCGGAGTGATTTTGAGCGGAGGTGACTGGAAATGGGGCACATCATTAAATGCCATGTAGGTGCACTTTCTCTCTCTCTCTCTCTCTCTCTCTCTCTCTCTCTCTCTCTCTTCTTTCTTCAGCTGCAGAGAGGAGGAGTGAAGGCCACATGACAAGGTCTTACTTCCGGCTACAAATGTCCTGATTACTTTCCTCAAGCCTCGGTGCAAAGTTCTGCGTATAAATATCAAATGCACTAAATAAAACCGGCAGGCACGCGTCACTTCAACTCGCTCATCCCTCGTTTCCGATGCTTAATTTAGGCATAAGCGCGCACCTTTTGTCTAAAGTTTAATAGCAAGTCTGTCATGCTGTTTAAAAATGTTTCTTAGCCCATTCTGAACGGGCACCCATTTTGGTGTCAGCATCATGTTATGCTTTAGCTATTTAAAAAAAGCTATTTGAAAAATCGAAGAGCGACTGACATTTTTAGAATCTGATCTCAGGTCAGAATGGGTTCATCAGACCAGTGTGTGTCCGGCGGAAACCTCGTATGAATCTGATCTCAGGTCAGAATGGGTTAGACCCCTGCAGTATATACCCCGCGCAAACTCGTATTCCCATGTTGCGCAGCCCAAAGAGTATGTGTGTATAAATGGAAGGCCTGTCATTTCACATTCATTAAAAGTGAAGTTCAAAAATTAATAATGTAAAAATATGGGTTTTAATTAGTCTTCTATTCTGCCCAATGTACTTAAATTGGATCATCTGGTCCCCGATGCCCTTTCACTTAATAAAGAATTAGCCGGTGATGTTCTGAGCCTGACAGGTAGGATAAAGTGGAGAAAATCACCGCTGTTATATAAAGGATATATCCGTTTGTATGCAATTTGCAGCTTAGTCAATGTGACAGGGGGGGGGAGGTTCCTGGTCATAGGTTCCGTGCAGGTTTCACATCTAATGCGTCTCTATCATGTTATGGCGTGACCATGCGATTGCTTTGCATTGCTCATTTCTGTCATACAATTAATCACATTAATTCAATTTGATCGGATATATCTGGTTCACATCCAATAGCACTGCATTACCATTACCTCACTGCAGAGCTGCACATACGCCGTGGAAATATGAAAGTAATTATATGCAATGATCCATGTTTATTCTCTCAGGATTAAATGATTACATTTCACTGTGTTGATGCAAACCGTGTTAAAGTGGTGAAGTTAAAATTGACATTGTTCTTATGCATGCTCTGGCCTGTTGTGCATCATATCAATCTGAAACCATCGCCATAGATCACTATTTGGTATTTTTAGGGCTATATCTTGCGCCACCCCTTACCCCTTATTTGCCATTTTTACCTTTTTTTTTGGAAAACCTTTTAAATCTAGTTAAAATAGCCGATCTACAAGCTCACAACGTGTCGATGTAGATCGGCTATAGTTGAGCTATTTTAAAAGGTTTTTCAAAATAGTAAAAAATTAATACATATTTTTTCCTTTTTTTCTTCGGAGCTGTGTGGTTAAAAAGCAGCTTGAACTCATGATGTCCAAAGCTGTCGGGTTGGTTGTATCTTAAAGGTTAAATGGGGGGGTTTAAAGGGGGGCTTAAGTTGAAAGCATATGGCATCCATGAATGATCCTTTACATTCTGTGGCCATATACCGTTGTTTGTGTTCGCTTGAGTGGGTGTTGTCGTGCTATTCTCAGGCAACGAGCCCAGACAGCCTTCACTCTCTCTCTCTCTCTCTCTCTCTTTCTCTCTCTCACTCCCTCACGCGGGACAGGCACAGCTGTCAGATCAAAATCAATCGCATTTTAAAGGACGTGCGAGCTAAATATTTCATTCTTGCCTTGGGAACCAATTAAGTGCTACATATGAAGTCAGAAGGACTGGTTGAGCCGGAGTCGTACTGGTGCGTACCAGCTGCTCCATTGCTTATACCCCCCCCCCCCCCCCCCCCAACCCCCAGCCTCCCTCCACCTCAGCCCATGCAAATGTCTCAGTGTGAACGTTCGGGTTCAATTACCTAGTGATGTTTTAAAAATGCACCAAAGCCAGACTGGCACTCCTGATTTGGAGGGGATCCACCCCAGGTATGTTGTTTATTTAGTTGTTGTCTGTTGTGCCGGGCTGTAACCCATTTGCCCCGATTGCAGATGCAAAGGGGTGGCAGGGGTGTGGGAGGGGCCGGGGCCTTCAAAGAGCCGCCATGTGTCAATGAACACCTCACGCCGGATGGCAGGGACAACTGGCACCTATTCCTCAAACCGTGACCCCCGCCTCTAGCTCCCATTACAGCGTGTCACTATTCATAAGGAAACTAAAAAAAACAACGTACTTTCCTAACTTCATCTTTGTGAACGTTTCCTCTGTGTGTCCTCCATAAAACATTATTTTTTTTTGTTCGTTCTGCAGATGGTGAACTTCGTCTTTACCTTTTCTTTTTTTTTTCTCCAAATGTGTCGCCTTGCCCCATTCTCCATTTTCCCCTTCACCTCAGTGCGGTTCCCTGGGTAGGGTAAATCATCGCGTATTTATTCTGTTTGAATTTGACTGTGGAGTCGAGTCCTTCCAGAGCATCTGCTTTGTCAATCCAAAGGACGAGTAAAACCTATTTTTAGATAAAACGTCGAGCAAACCTTGTGACTGAAGAAAATAAGTGATGTAATAGAATAAAAGAAGGGAAGAAAGTGGCAAAAGCAAGGTTAAATACTTTGTGTGTGTGTGTGTGTGTGTGTGTGTGTGTGTGTGTGTGTGGGCGCGCGCGCGCGTGTGTGTGTGTGTGTGTGTGTGTGGGCGTGTGTGCGTGTTTGTTAGAGAGTGAGCGAGTAAATGAGTGAGAGAGTGAGTATGAGGCAGCAAAAGTAGTGTGTGTGTGTGTGTGTGTGTGTGTGTGTGTGTGTGTGTGTGTGTGTGTGCGCACACTTGCACATCTGCGTGTGCGAGAGAGAGAGAAAGTGGGCACAAAAAAAAGGGATCTCTGAGAGGGTGAGAGAAAGGGAGAGGGGAGAAAAGCAGAGTAAAAGCGAGAGCTCCAAAGAACGTGAGCAAAGTGAGAGACAGAGAGGGGAGGCGAGTGAGAAAAAGGAGATGGAGTGAGAAAAGAGAGAGGGAGTGGTAGAGAGCAAAAAGAGAGGGAGGGAGAGAGAGAGAGAGAGAGAGAGAGAGAGAGAAAGAGAGAGAGGGGGTATGATTGATAACGGTGCTGACAGAACCCCTCTGGCCATGCTCTCTGTAGCAGTTTGGGGAGACGGGGGCCTCCCCGCGTGAGACCGCGCTGGCCCTCGCCACTGTCCCAGCACACACTCCACATCTGGTGGGATCGCCCACGCTAGGGCAGGGGTCACGGCACCATGGGGCTACCTTCGGACTCACATCCCAGGATGCTCGGAGAAAAACACCGGGGCTGCCGGGGTCCTTCGCAATAATCAGCGTTTTGAACGTACAAGCATGGGCCTAATCACCGCTCTAAAATATTTTTCTTTGCGCTGACCTGGGGCAGGGTTAAAATGAAAAGTCTGGTTATTATTATTATTATTATATTTTTTTCCTCTTCTCTCTCTCTTCTGTGCTCGTAGTGTCGGAATATAGCAAAACAAATGCTCTGTGTGAGGTGAAGCAGAGATTGTATGTTCTGCGTGTGTGTGTGTGTGTGTGTGTGTGTGTGTGTGTGTGTGCTCGCTCGCGTGCGTGTGTATGTGTTACTGTGCTCGCACACGGAGACAGTGCTGATGAATTAGGGATAAATAATGAAGCAGCTTGGGGACTGATTTGTGATAGCGAGAGGGTCCATCAACAGCGAACACTAATACTTTTGAATGCTATGCCGTTTGATGTTGATCAAGTTCAACTCGCTTGACAGGACTGAGGAGACTGCGGGGAGCACAGGGACCGTACCAGAGAACCTACTCAGACAGGTGAAAGAGGAGAGGGACAATACCACTCAGACACACTCACGTGTATACGCAGCTAGTCGCACGCACGCACGCAAGCACGCACG